>NW_027104696.1:1097906-1142844 GCF_000696795.3 Halyomorpha halys | reverse complement strand
ATATAAGATAATACAAGAATAAACAGATATATTTCGTAATTCGAAAGCTCTAAGTTACACCGAAATCAGTGGAAGAATAAATTAAAAATGAATTACTTCTAAATTTTACATCCATTAATCTATTAAAAAATTAAATTTCGGTTTTTTTATTTTATATTTTTATATTATTTCGGTACAATCCATGAAAGGTCAGGGGTACAATAGTTTGTAAGGAAATATTATTACTAAACCAACGGTTGTTCAATGAGGTGATTTGGTCAGAATTTTTGCCCGATTAAGGGTATCAACTTAATGAGGTTGGGTGGCCCCAGGAGGGCTCCAGAACTCACAGAGCTGCCTCACGGTTATAGTAAAACAGAAAATAAATATCTCGCAGCCGGATTCGAGTTCGGGCCCTTTAGTAGCACAGTGCCTTACCACTGAGCTACCCTTTCCCATTTATCTAAATAAATATATGTAATATATCGGTTCGTTAAAAATTCCAAATTCGAGTTCTTGGATGGCAATAAACGTTAAGAGGTATCTTGGCTCCAAGTAACAGAGTCCCACTAAATGGTCTTTGAATATCAACAGCCTCAAACCTTATAACCGAAGAGTCGTATGAAAATGAAAATACATATTATAAGTGTGTATGTGTCTATAGCAATTGACAGACCGTAAGTGCTACTTTATATAATCGATTATTCCCATTTTTTTTTTTCAATTTTACCTAAAACAGTAACATTTTGAGAGCCGTCCGGAGCTCAGATGGTTAGGCGCAGGTCTATCAGTCTGAGATCTGCGGGTGGCGCCGTTTAGAAACCGGTCAGGGGCGTTGACTTTTTTCATTGAGTGGTGGTCCCACAAAATGCAGAACTTGACCCCGCTCCATGGGTAGAATAGGCTGGTCACCAGTCGATAACTAGACAAACACCAACTAGCAATCACCTTTGCAATTGATTGCCTTATATTAATATAAATTATATATGCCTTATAATAATATAAATAATTAAATTTATAAAGAAAAAATAAATTTTGATTAGCTCAATATATCGAAACACAACTAATTGGTATTTAATATTAGTTTATCCTCATTTAAATCCTATGACATGCCTTAAATGCCATTTTTGCAAAAATTTTTTTTTAAAGTACCTTTAATGATATTTAATAAATATATACAAAGAATGATATGTAAACAAACATTGACTAATATAAACTATGAAAGGATTATATTATTTCCATGAAGAGATAAGAGAAAACATAATTCTTCTAGGCTGAAAAACATTGCTGGAAATCAGAGTAACAATAAAGATATGTTACTTAATATTGGATAATCAAAAATAAAAAACATGTAAAGTCGTAAAAAGTAATGCAGAATATTTAAAAACGCAAAAATAAAAGATTCGTTTTGACAATGGTTCGACTGTAAAACAGGTGGGTGCATACACAGAGTGTATTTCTGTTTCGCCAATCTGATACATGTTTTCATGTCACCATATATACTAAAAAGTTATCTTTTAGGTTATTAATTTCACTTAACCAACATCAGAGTTTTTCAGTTTACAAGATGGCTTACTCCATAGTATCATTCTTAGTATTTTCAACTTTAATTTTATACTAATGACAACTTAAAATGTAATTTAAAAAGTCTCAAAGGCGGAGAGAACTGGATGATCTGGACTCTTGTCCCACGTTTAGTTTGAAACGTGCTTTAGCGCTTAAAACAAGGTGAGGTGCTTTAGTGAGTGAGGTCAGTCACACTTATCCCGCCTTCCAAGGAGAGTGCAAACAAAAACACAAGTTAAAAAAAAAAAATTTAATTTTATAAAATAAAAATGCACGTGGTTTTAAAGCCAAGTTGCTAACGTTTTGTATGAGAATGTATCAGAATTAGACCAGCAACAAGTTGGAAACTGGAAGTTATTGTTGATGTGTGCCAAAATATGGTAGCTTACTTAACTTTTTCTAAAGCACTTAATTTTTTCTTAATCTTTTCAATTAAATTAATTTATGTATTAATTATTATCAATTAATAAATGTAGAATAATTTAAAAAATAATGATAATCTAGAAATGATGGATAGTTAATTTATTCAAAACAAAACGTTGAGATATTATTATTAAAAATCAAAGTTTCGGCTCAACTTGTGAGCCATCTTCAAGTTTCAAAATAAATCTACATAGATATAAAAACAAAGTAAATAAATTAAAAAAAAATTGTTTCTGAATTCTGTTCAAATATTCTTTTTGACAGATTTCCTTCTTATTTATAGTCTAAATAATGGTAATTAATTAGAATATTATCGTATTACACGATTATAATAAATAAGCTGCATACAAATTTAAATCTACAAAGCTCTTATACAGATCAAAACAAACGAGGCAAAAAATGTCACATAGGAACAGTTTTGATTTTTCGAGTTTTGCTATTGAATGGATAGATCTTTTTTGTATGATTATGAGTTAATTGCTGCCCGGGAATTAATATATGTGTATATGTGTGCGTGTATGTATATATATATATATATATTCTATTTTGGCATATGAATATTTTTTCCTTCTTGTTATCTCCCAACTTTTCTTACCACTTTATTTCCTTCCTTATTAATTTTTCCTTACATGCTATATTAAATTATGTTCATAATTTGGTTCATATATGTTTATTAACAATATTGGTTGTTTTATTTCCCCTTCTGGCGTATATAATTTTATATTTTAGTGATTTAAATCAGTAATTTTACTTACATATGTTCAAGCATTTTTTTAAAAAACATTACATCGTTTTCTTTTTCACAATTTTAATTTTAATTTTCTATTATTGACAAATATGTACTTGTATGACTTTTTTTCTTCTTTTATAATTTTCAAAACTGTTTTAATCATATTTTTCTTGTCATATTATGTTTATATTAATTATAACAGGGTTTTTATATTGTTTGCAATAGCTCTGAAGAAGGCTGAGTTCAGGACGAAACGTTGGTACATTAAAAAAAAGTACCACTTAGGGTTCTTCTTTAGTTCTGACCTCACCCTCCGACCATCTTCTCTGAGGATGTTTTTCTCGTAAATTTAAGATCCTCAATACTCTAGACAAAACACCATATTCCCCATTAAGGTTTTATTTAAAATGGTAAGATGATTCAGAAAGAGAGCTCCCTAAAAAATTAGATACGAAGACAAAAAACAGAACGACACAGTTAAATATTGCGGTTTAGGGCCCAGGGGAACTTCAAGACAAGTAAATTAAGTGAGTTCTCACTACTCTTTTCTCCATCCCCTCACAAAAAAATTATAAATAAAAACATTACAAACACTAGAAGTGGTTATTTGAACGAGTCTGAGTGTAAGGGAACCTTAGTGCGCAGATACTATTATAATGACGTCCACGAAGAACTTCTACGTAAAAAATATTATCTTATCAACCGAGGTCTGTTCTACGGGACTTTTTGGAGAAGGATGAAACGCCATTATCAACAGTTGAGGATATTACACACAGTTACTGAAGACCTTTTGAGTCAGACAGACAGAAATAGGACACTAGCAGGCCTTCCTCCGAGGAAAGTCACTGACGAAGATTATTTATCTTCCTATGGGTTACGATTGGGCAAAAAATTCAGGTCCAAGGCCAAACTGCGATAGTAGAACTGTGATAGCAAAAGCGGTGACAGTTTCTCTATAGTTATATGGTCTCTTTAGTTTTACAGTAATATACAACTTTATATCAGCACAACTGATAATACACACTTCAGTAAAGTTATTTCTTTATGTCAAATGGTGTATAGCTTTATGATAACGCAAATGTAGGGCGCGCATTGTGAACTCGACTAAATTACATACTATTGTTAAGCTTGTTTAAATTAATTCTATAAAGAACTACTGTAAAGTACAAGTTACTATCAGAGCCCTGTTTCATAATAAAGTACAAACTAATACTATTAGTCTTGTGGATTTAACTTAATACAATTACACTGACTTGTATAATAGTAACTTGTACTTTAGTACTTTTTAACTCTTGTAATATCACTAATAGTCCTCCCTATTATGAAAAAAAAAGTATTAATGCAAATACCACGTTGTTTCTATACTTGTATTTTTAACTAATACTATTAGCTTTCATTATGAAACAGAGCCCAGGTAGAATGTATTGAATAATGACTTCCTGGAACAATTTATAAAACAAACCCGTAGAGGTTGATGATGTGTACATAGAAAACATTTGGCTGACGAATAAATACTCCGTTTAAAAAATCACTAACCTTATCTTAGAAAAATATTTTTTTTTTCACATTTCACACAAATAAGTGGATTTTCACATTCCGGAGTTTCCTCCGTTGCAATTAATCAGCACCAATATATAATGTATGTGAGAGCACCAACGTATTAGTATTTTCTTCAAGTTTATGAGAAAAGAACAATGGAAAATTTCAAATTGTAAGTCAAATCCAAATAATCACAAACTGATATACTTCATCTTAAAGAGGCAAAAAAATAACTAATAACCATTTGCCTTTTGACAACAGATTTATTCTAAATAAATATAAAGTAATGATGTCATCAATTTTCATGTTTATTTCTTCAGATTCACTTTCTTAAATAGGAACAGTATATCTTAGTACAAGAGTCTGGTGAAAAAAAAAATCAGTTATTTCAACCCAAATTTGATTACTTTAAAGAAAACCATGCACAATTACGAGACCAAATTGATGAGTCTGCCTAGTGTAGTAAGAAGCAAATAAAAAATAGCGGCTGTTTCAAAACGTAAAAAAAAATAATTTTTTATTCCCAACTCCATACCTTTGAATTAACCAACAACTCTAAAAAACCTAATAAAAATTCATTAAAATTAGAAAAAAATGTTAAAATAAATTAAACTAGCTTTATTAGTGCCAACAGACATTTCTACGTCTACTATGGTGTCTGAAACATAGTTTTTCATAAACCAAAAGTTTTGTTGGAACAACTAGAAATTAACATCTTGTGAGTTTATCTTAGGCAATGTCATGAAAACTAGTCTCCTGATAAACGACATTATAACACATTAAACAAGCTTCAATTAGAGTGCTAATAGACATCTCTGCGTCAATTAATTTCTGGGATATCCTTTTGCAAAAATAAATTCATTTTTCTTTTTAAAAAAGTTTGTATCGGAAAGTATACAACGTAAATAGCTCTGTTAGGGCTCATATTTTAGCAAACTTACTCTTCATTAAATAATGAGCTTTTAGGTTTTCTAGTGTTGGTAGTTTTTAAGATATAGAGCTCCGAAAGAAAAATAAGTGTTTTTTAAGGTTTTGAAACATTCGCCATTTTTTATTCCCCCTACCTATACTTGGCAGACTGATGTTCTATTAGGTTTTTTTCGTGTTGTTGGTAGTTTTAAAGCTAAGGAGTTCAGAATGAATTTTTTTTCAGCATATATTTTTTGTAATTCTAAAAAAATTGAAAGAAATGGCAAAATAAAAAAAAAAAAAAATATAAAAGTAACCGGAAAATAAATATTTGTGACGAGGTGTCAAGAATAATACAATGATTTTAATTAATTTCTGAAGTAATAAAATTATAGTGTAAATTTTTATTCATTTAAGAGTTATCACAGCTGCTTGCTTTCGATTCAACCATTTACTCAATTAAGACGTAAATTTAGATGTGTCATACAGAAATTTAGATCTGTTGCTAACGATTTATTTTTAAATACTCCATTGCTTCTCCACTGCCGAAGTTATATAGGACGTAAAAAAAATAAATAGTTTCTGTCAGGATCAAAAATTTACGTTTTAGACATTAAGTAACAAATTAGGTTTCGTGTCAGTCTATCGAATCCTTTTCGGACATTACAAGTACTATCGTGAATTTGATTTTACACTTTCAGGATTTATGCAAGTTATTATGCAGATGGTATCTTACCAATTTTGTTAAATTCTATCGCTAGATAAATAAACCCTCTCACGTGGGGGATAGAGTGGGCTCAGGGATCCTCAGGTCGATTCTGTAAATATTGTATATATTATTTTACTATTATGTTATTTTATTTATTTAATTTTTCATACAGATAGTCTGATTATGTTCACTTATCTATTCTTTTGCTTGTATATATTTTAAGAGAATTTTTTTTTTTTTTTTTGACGTGACAACGTCTTATAAATCATTTTGCGGGATGCCATGTTAGAAAAAGTGTCCCGTAACGGAAGTAGATTGTGGGGGAGGTAATTAGTAGTGTAGTAGTGGGGGTAAGAGGATTATAGATGCTGAGAGTCATGCAGGCAAAAGTGTCCCGTAACGGAGAAGGTAGTGGTGGGGATGGGTAAGAGTGAGGTGGTGGGGGTAAGAGGATTATAGAGTATACGTTGTCACGGAAATATGTCGCCTCGGCGCGAAGCGCCGAGGCCTACACGGGCACGGTTTTTTAATTTTTAATTTTTTTTTTATTTTTATTTATTTTTTTTTTTTACTTTTTTAATTTTCTCCTCAAAACGATATTTCGATTATAATTTTTAACACGAACACGCGTACTGAAACCAAGCCCTTAAATATATTATACTTAATCCATTTCTATGATTTACTGTCTTATAGAGTGAAAATTATATATTACCGTAAAAATATAATAATAATAAAATAGTATATATTTTTAACAATAACTATAAATAAATGAATATACCTGTCAAAGAAATTAATGAGTTCGTACGTTGAGAATAATATGCTATGAGCATTTAAAATGGATCTAGGTATTTTAAAAATATTTTTAACTAATAAATGTTGTTTACGTCTTCACAAATAGAATCATTAAAGATAAAATATATTATTTAACTGATAACGACTTTTAAGGAACAAAATAAGGTTTAATGAATCTTCCTTAGTAGAATTTATAGTCTGGAGGTATTTTGTTTAGAAGTTTTTAAGATATTACAAAGAAATCGATTGCACTACGTGAAAATTTCATCAGTTTTATTATTATGAGTAATTTATGTAGTAATTATTTGACTTACTGTCCTATAATTTTTTGTTTCTGTACCCTTGAATAAAATAAATTAGTACATCATACATATATAATACATTTCATGTTATATATATGGTTTTACTGAGTCTTCTCTCTTTGATTGCCGTGTAGCATTATAAGGTGTTGATATCAGTCCAGCTAAGGTGGTATTGTCTAGTTACAGCCAAAGGCTACGCCATGGAATTAATGGAACGTGAAGGGACCGTTCTTCTGCTGTCCTATGATATCGATTAGAAACATTAAATTTCGAGTATTTTTTCTGGTTCCATGAGGAAGTACCTACAAATATATCAATGGAAATAATTTGAATTGAAGGCATGTACAAAGTTTATTGAGTACAAGTTATCAGATATTTTTTGGCACTCACTGGTCACAATAATGCTAAAAGGAATTTGTATTTTTTCAGAATAAAGAATTAATTAGTACAGTTTCCTAGTGATACTTTGCAAAGAAATGTTTTGAGTTAGTACATAGAGTTAAAAAGATAACATAAAATATAGAAGATATTTCTAAGCCTGTTTTTACTAACGCCCCCGCACAGAATAGCAATAAATTAACAGACTGACTAATCAAGAAATTATAAATCATAATATTAAATGGTATAATAATCTGCTGACTTAGATGATATAATAAATGCGGAGGTTCGAATTGTAGATGCAGCTAGCTCTCCAATGATCCGGCTCTGATTCAGCCAGCATTACTCATTCCTGTCTCTCTGGCCTTTTAAATCCAAAGTCGCTGCTGCATCTCGTAATTCCTCTTCGCATCTCCATGTAAGAAAATCATGACTGCATTTCAATGTTTGTGGTAGGTTAAATGGAAGAACTATGATTCTATGCAATACAATTTGTAAATGAATGCATTCATATATTTTAATACATAAAAAATTTGTTAGTATAGACAAACTTCTATATTCCGAACACCCTACGGCAGGGGTGGCCAAAAAGTCGATGGAAAGGCCAATTTGAGTTGATCGCCGATGGCTCCCATTGTCTGGGGTGGAATTTCGTGTACAATGGACATTGAAGCGAATGTAGAAGACAAAAAAAATTTTTTTTAATTATATTTTTTTCTATCAATCGCTTCAGACATATTTCATATGTATCCATTATTAATTATCGATGTTCTTTTGATTCTCCTGGATGTGAGTTTTTGGCCCTTCAAATAATTATTGTTGTTTTTTAGGTAACTACATAAGCCATATATCTTTATTTCAGAACGATTTGTACACAGCGAACTATTAATAGATAGCAAACAGTAAGTCATATTATTCTTTCAAGATACATTTTCCTGGTCCAAAAAACACTAAAGCGAAATATTCAGATTGTCAGCCATACTGTGCAGTTTTTACATATTTATGAACAAATAGTACAACTTATACATTGCAGTTGTTCAAAAAATTAAAATGCGTTTTATGTAAGTAAATGTTGAGAGAGTGTTGGAAATTCTTATTTTTTAGATAACGCATGTACGGAATGCTACTATAAAAAGTTTTATTTATTTATTGACATTTACAACTGTATATAAAATATAACAAGCAAATTTGAAGTAAGATCATAATGATACGATACAGCATGTAGAGAAACTACCCAGTAGTAGAAATCTAAAAACATTTTACAACATAAGGTCACAGGGCCATCTTCTTTTCAGGCGCCTTGGAGGATTGCCAGGAATGGAAGAGGAAGCAAGGTTAGAAACTAGTGGGTTTGGGTGGTTAGGTAGTTTATAATGGAAGGAATGATATCGGGTTCGGGCTAGATCGATTACATAAGGAACATTTATGTCTTTATGGATGGTTTTATTTGTGACAAATTAAGAAGCATAGAGGATTTTCGGAGACTTTTGTATTGTAAGGATTGGATACGAGAGGAATTCGCAGGTTTAGTGGAGCCCCAAAGCTCAACTCCGTATGTCCAGATGGGGCTTATTATTGTCAAGTAGATCAGTATTTTGTAATGAGTTGGAAGTTTAGACTGTTTGTCTAGTAAGTGCTGTAATAGTCGGAATCTGCGAGCAGTTTCCTGTCTTTTCAGTCTTCTGTGAGGATTCCAGGTTAGTCGTTTGTCAAGGTGTAGTCCAAGATAACGAATCTGTTCTACAGGGGTAAGAGCCACATTATTAAAGTATACTGCAGGGCTGTCGGCAGGTTAACGACGAAGAGTAAAGGTGATTTGATGGGATTTGTTGGGATTTATTTTTATCCTCCAATTTCGACACCATTCTTCGAGGGTTGTGATATGGGAATGGAGAGTTTGGGATGCAATCAAAGGGTTATTATTAACTGTGAGGACACATGTGCTATAAAAATTTAGGTTTGGAAATTTATTTTCTTCATGAGTCTATATCTGGAAAACTGAAGTTTGAAAGAGAAAGAAAGTGATTAAAAAACAAAAATAGTTATGAACATATTACTTATCTAACCATACCTCGCTGGAATGCACTTGATACTGAAACAGTGGATAAAGTACATAGTATGCATTTCATACCTCTTCTTCCCCCTTAGATTAAGCCTATGACAAGTCGATCGCGACACACTTACAAGATAAAAAGTAGATCTTATACACAGCAAAGTTGGCCACCCCTGACCTACGAGAAAGACGTGTTCGTTAAGAAGGGGTAGATATGAAATAATAGTATTATAATTATTTCTTATGTCCCAAAAAAAATTCAATCATACGATTTTTATACTATTTAAAATAAAAAACTATTGACTTCTACTTTCATAACTGTTCTATTGACTTCCACTCTATTGACTATACGTCTTTAATTTTCAACTAAAATTAAGTTGAAACGTTTTATTTTTTTAACAGGGATAAATACTATAATTTTTAAAATGGAACGAATCTTATATTGCTGTCTAATTATTTTTGTATGCAAAGCAAATAAACAAGTAGTTCAATAATGAAAATGATTTTGCAATTTATAATAAAATTAAAAAACATCCATTTTTATTTCAACTTCAAAATAACATATATTTTCTTAGTACTTCGACATTAAATTAAAAAATATATTTCCAATTTTATTAATGATGAATGAACAAAATATATTCGTAAATAAAATATGCTATGCGTATTTTTTATTTCATATAAATTTTCGATAATCCTCTAACGAATTCAGCAAAAATAGAATTGTGTATTGAGGTATAACTTTTTCCGAAATAAATGTCCCATAAATTCAATTCAGGAATAGTGAGTTTTCACATTAATATTTTATGACTTTCATTATAGAAGATTGAAAAGTTCTGATGGGGAATAGGCGTCCGCGTCTGAAGTGGAGGTATATGAACACCTTTTATTTTTAATTTAAACCATTAAGTTTTAACTAGTTCACCAGGACATTTATAACATTTTCCGTTAAGTGGGGGTTCGTTATGGAGGGGTATTTGTTAAGAAACGTTTCACTGAATATCTGCTGAAATATAAGACAGTCTTATGATATAAATATATAATCTTTAGTTATTTATCCACATCCATAGCGCTGTCTCTTTCTTTAGTACTGGTAAAACAACAATGGGATCTTTCATATAATTTCTTCTATATCATTTGCAGTTCTTGAGTACTACTTGTTTTAAGAATATTATGTAGATAGCAAGCTTCTTTCCTTTAAGTTAATGAACGTGTAATATCAAAATAAAAAAAAAACACTGGATGCATAACTTAAAAAAAAAAAATTATATACCAATCAATTGAAGCTTATTTGAGTAAATATTATTTATGAAAAAAAAAAATCTTATCAAAGTAGAAACGATATCGGTAATGGTGAGGAATTTATTACTAACATACCGTACCTATATTTGTATCTAGATAAGGAAAACCTATTAAACCTTAACTTAAGTTAGCCTAACGGTTTCTTATAAAATATCGTAACCGATAATATTATCGCAAATATGTTTAAGTACGTATAGCTTATCTAAAATTTTTAATTTTAATCATCATTCAGGTAACATATTCCTATATATATGTTAGCTAATCTAACGACCAATAAACCTAGCTATACATATTAATAAGATATAACTAAAATAGAATACTTATATTGTATTCTTATTTTGGTTGATCATTCCATATTTCTTATATGTTTTTTGGTTTACTTTGAGTATACGAGCCTGATTAATATTTATAAGTTATAAATTATCAATATTATTCCCTACATTTTTTTTATTGTATTTATTTTATTTTATTCATTAGTTGTATTTCATTGCTATATTTTTTATATATTGTTACCTATATCATGTATTATGATTACATAATATATAATAATATAGATATAAGTTATATCTAGCAATAATTTCAGAATTGTATTAGTCACTGTTAGGTTAGGTCACAGCCTCCACAAAGTCCCAATAATTCATAGTACTACAAATAAATAATAAACCACGAAACATTGTCAGGAATGGAAGAGGAAGCAAGGTAAGAAACTAGTGGGTTTGGGTAGTTAGGGAGTTTATAATGGAAGGATTGATATCTGGTTCGGACTTGATCTGTTAAATATGGAACATTAACGTCTTTACGGATGATTTTATTTGTGACAAAGTAGGGAGCATTGTGGATTTTACGAAGAATTTTGAATTGTAAGGATTGGATACGAGAGGAATTCGAAGGTTTAGTGGAGCCCGTAAGCTCGATTCCGTACGTCAAGATAAAGGACATGGTTATAGTCATGTCTTAAACAGTTTTTCTCAAGTAAGTGGTGTAATAATCGGAATCAACGTGCAATCTCCAGTATTTTCACTCTATGACAAAACTTAAGTAGAAAAGAAGGAAGAACATACACGAAGTTAATCGATTTCAAAAAACCTTCCGAATTAACCGTTAATGCTAATTATACATTGACGGAACAGATAATAATAAAGGGATTAATTAATTCAAGGTGGGCTTACAATATATAAATTAATTAGTTCTATTTACTAAATTTTATTATTATTTTAAGATACAATAATAATGTGAATATACGTAACGGATATAACAACAGAAGTAGTGGAAGTTTAAAATAAATAGGTATGCTGGCCTTAAAGATAAATAAAATACGTATAAAGTATAACTAACATTCGTCAGATAGCACTTGAAAGGTTTGTTCATTCATATCTTTCAATGACTATAGTATATTTATTACGGTACTACCACAGACCTATTGGCATTATCAACCTTCTGTATTTATATCCATATATTGTGAAAATATCTAATAAAATTATTTGTCTTTCTTGCCTTGAGCATGATTCTAGAGGAAAAGAGACAAGTTTCTTATTTTTTCCCGGGTCAAAATTTGAAGAGAAATTAGTCTAGACTCTGGCAGGCATATCCTATATTCCATATTGCATATCTCTCAATTAAGTTACGTCTAACAGGCTATGGTATTATCTATGAGCAAACCTAAACCGTGGTATGGTTTATAGTAGTACTTCCACAAGGATCTATCGAGACATTTCTTCATACTTAATATGTAATACTAATACAATTAGGGGAAATCTATAGCTAAACAGACAACGTTTCAAAAGGTCCCTCTAAAAAGTTGTAACTAACACTCTTTTAAACTTTTTGGAGGTAAGAAAAAACAATCTGGTGCGGTGCGCACATCACAATTTTACTTACCATAAAAACCAGTTTCTCGAGGTGAAAGTATAAATATTAACTGTGTTTGTTCCAATAATACAACAGTTTAACAAAATATAACGATAAACACGGCTTCACAAAATATGACTAGGGCTTCGTGAATGGGATCAGAAGAGATCTGGCGGTTTCAGGTTTTTCCTCTTTTCTCCTTTAGATATTTATCAAATGCTTTAATATTTTATAATTAGAAAGAGCTCTTTATTTAAAATAAACTAACTCCTGGCCAGTCATACGACGAAAATATAAGACGAATATATAAGAGTAAAATCACTAACAATGCTGGGAGAAGTATTAGTACAAGAGAAGAAAAAAAGGCAGTTATCTAACCGCAATTTTTGATTACTTTATGAAAACTATGCATAATTACTAGTTAAAACTGATGAGTCTGCCAATTAGAGGTAGGGGGAATAAAAAATGGCGGCTGTTTCAAAACCTTAAAAAACATTAATTTTTCATTCGGAGCTCTATATCATAAAAACTACCAACAGCACTACAAAATCTAAGAGAACATTATTTAAAGAAGAGTAAATTTGCTAAAATATGAGTTCTAATAGAGCAATTTTATGTTCAATAGTTCTCGAGATATATTCTTTTAAAAAGCAACATTTCATAAAAATATATCTCAGGAACTATGTGACATTCAGATGTCTATTAGCAATCAAATTAAAGCTAGTTTAATGTACTTTGAAGTAGTTTATAACATTTACCTTCGTAGTTTTCATAATATTTGCTAAAATAAATTGATTTGTAGTTGTTCGGACAATAAGTTTGATTTATGAAAAACTTTATTTCAGAAACCATAGGACGTACAGATGTCTGTCAGCACTCAAATTAAAGCTAATTAAATTTACTATAAAATAGTTAATAATGTTTATCTTTGTAGGAGTGGTAGTTTTTATGGTATTTGACAAAATAAACTCACAAAATGTTAATTTCTAGTTATTAATAAAATGTTGGATTTTTATGTTTTTATGAAATTCTCATATGAATATAAATTTGGCAAATGAAAATTTATCCGAACAACTATAAATCAATTTATTTTAGGAAGTTTAATGAAAATTACTACTCCTACGAAAATAAACGTCATAAACTACTTTATAGCTCATTAAACAAACTTTAATTTGAGTGCTAATAGACATCTGTGCGTCACATAGTTCTTTAGATATTTCGCAAAATAAATTAACTAACTACTGATATTTCAGTACATTCAGTCAGTCAGAGTAGGGTATACAACAGATACAAGAATCGATTTCTTAAATGGATTTATACTGCATCCCTACTTTAAATCACAGTAAGCGAGATACTTTTATAATTATAAATAAATTTTAAAATACAACATAAATACGGTCAAAACTATATAACTCGATATTTTAAAGATTTTTTTTTTATTTGATTGAACTTAACCAGAAATGAAAATTAAGATAGGCCGTATCCTTGAGCTCTGTAAGCCGAATTCTGAGCACCGAAAAAGTATGTAACTCGAAGAATCCCCGAATCTCATTTCCTAGTAAGATGACGACGAAGTTCCTTATATTGGAAGGTCACAGCACTGGCCCTGTCGCCTAAAGAATACAAAGTCAAACCGTCATTGTTTACCTTACTCTTAAGAACTGTGTCAATGAAATGTAAGAAAGAAAAGAAAAACCGTCACACTAGAAAGGAAGGTAGAGGTCATTGAGAATGTAGGAGCTGAAGGATAGAAGAAACAGGATATAGGCGCTGAATCTAATGTTCCACTGATTATCCATCATGTCCAAAAATAATTAGAAGATCAAGTCTGCCGCGGAAAAAAAGGGACTTTGCATTGACTAATATTAGAAGAGATTCAGAGTTTTGGGAAGAACTACTTCCAAAAAAACGAGATTTATATTTTTGTTCTTTCTTTAATGCTATCTTTAAAAAATGCAGTAATATGGAAAAAATAAATTAATATTTTGCATGCTCAGATTTGTCTATAATTTTAGTGTTTAAACCATATCAATAAAAAACAAAAAAGTGTGGGAATAAGTTCCACTTATCATCTTTTATCGCTTATATAGCTATTTGTTTTTTATTAAATAGAAAAATAATTTTTTTCGGGGCATATCTGACAATTTTTTTTATTTTGAAAAGGACGTATTCCCAAGACATTACCTTAGACTCGTACACTAACTACGGCTAAATGATAGAAGTAAGTTTTACACAGATTAAGGGCAACTGTACAATTTCAAGAGAATCACTTCTGAAGTTGAAATTACGACGTTATGAAACGTAGTGAATTCCGACAGGAAAAACCAGGGTACCACACCGCGAAGAACTTTCCATAAGATCCCGGATACTTGCATTGGCTGTTGGTCGTGACAAACGGTTTTGAGTAGCAACATCTACATATTGACGAGTCTAGTTTCTTCCTCGAATATCCAATGAAATATTTCGTTAAGAAAGGACAATAACCTTTCGTTCCTATCCGGACACTTCCAATATTTTTCTTTGCAGTTATGATAAACTAATATAAAATAATTTATTTATTAAATTAGTAATAAAATCAGAAGTTTTAAATCATTAAGAACTTTTTGAGTACATCATTTTATAAGTCATTTCATTTGTTTTTGAAAAACAGTGAGGACAAACCGGAGTAAAAAAAAAAAATAGACTTGAAGAGTTGATAATAGATTGAACTGTATCAAGGTATTAATTAAAGTTTTAATTATTAAATAAATCAAAAATTGTTATCCATTTTTGTCTCAACACTTTTATTTTTCACCAGTCCAACGTTTCGGCCATTCTAGCCATCCTCAAGGACATCTTCAATATAATTTCTTCTTCACATTAATTTAAAGTTTCTTTTGTAGGCTATTCTGCCCTACCTAACTACCTAAGAACTAATTTTCAATATAATTTGCAGATGTGCGTTCTACGAGGTGGATTTTATGCATTAGGCTGCGGTACTAACAGGTTGGATCTATTTAGTTTAAATCAACATAAAAATAGTACGAATATTTCCCTCCTCTAAGACACAACCCCTGATGAAGACCTGAAACTCAGGTCGAAACGTCGGCATAAAATAAATAAATATGGTTTTGTTTATTTATGTTGTTCTTTGCTGACCGCACCCCCCGACAAACTTATTCAACATAAAAATAATTTGGATATCTAGATAGTTTACCTTAATTACTTTCTAGTATACGTAAATATAGATAAAGCATCTAGGCGAATAAATTTTATAATGAAATAAGCAAACTTTTATTATTCTTTTACGATTTTAGTAGAATGATTAGTAAACAACTAATAAGATTATAAGTTGTTTTTATTATTATTTTTAAAATTTTAATTAGTTGTCCTTGCTCCAGTGAAATATTCCGTCAATAAACGAGTTTTTTTTTCAATACAAATTGAGATATTATGTTAATTATATTCTCGATAAAAATACACCGATATAAGAAACACTGATTTGGTTTTAAATTTATTATCGAGCTGGAGATTAGACGGGTTTTAATGAAGTTTTAAAGATAAACTATTCCTACACGGAGCATGTAGATTGCACTCGTAGATTAGAAACAACTTCTGGGAAAGAGAGAAACCGAAGCTCTAATTGTAGTTGCAGCAACTCAAGAGCGGCATGCAAGTTCAACTGGCGCCATCAATCCCAACGAGTATTCCCTTTCAGGTTGGAATTATCAATTTAATTTTTAATTTTAACGAACGAATGCTCGTCGGTTAGTTAAAAGATATTTTAATCCATAATATGTTGTGATACATTTCATATTAATTGATAAAACAAAGAAATTTCGAATATATAGGAAATAAATCGAAAAACATTCATATACAGTGGATATTTATATAAATGTTATTGTATGGATTTAAAATTTTTTTTAAACGTTTTATTTGATTTTAAATGACTTGATTGGACTGTAAATTAAAAAAAAAAATCAGTTTATTGACAGATTATATAAATATACTTTTTTCAATAGTAGATAAAAATTTAAAAGACAAATTCCCTTTAATCAATTCTCACAACTATATTTAAATTCTCTTTAAGTTTCAGACCTTTGGCCACTATGGCCCATTCGATTTATAAACAATTGCACTTCTATTTTAATCATTTAACTAATAAACACCATAGCATAATACATTAATGGAAGTTTAATTGTTTAGGATTAGACTTAGACACAATAGCCCGTAATAGAAAAAAATTAAACCTGAATATAACAACTTTAAGGCCTCTATGATATACCCATGGATTAAAAGTTGGAGAGAAATCAAAATAGTTGAAAAAATGGATAAAATAAAGATTGTATTTTAAAATAAAAATAATAATATAATGTAGCTGCCTTGCCTTAAAAACCGCCAAAAATTATACAAAATAAATAAAATCCTGGATTTCCAAGCAGTGTCTCTCTAGATTCTTGAGGTATAGCACACTTTCGGCGGCCAATACTCTGTTACATTAGGGGTATTCACGATACTGTGTTAAATGTAAAATGTTTTACTATGTTAAATGTTATAAGTATAGGATTGTGAGCAGCCTTATTTAAAGTCATGTTAAATGTTAAATGCATATGAGCTCCTAGCAGATTTTTAGAGCAACTTGTTTTATAACCTTTCCTTCCAAAACTTCATGTTATTGTTTACTTCTAAGTTTTTATTAAAGTAATTTATTACAACATGCCTAAGTAGAGTGAAAAGTAAGAGTTGTGTTAAAGTTTGCCTTGTTGATCTTCTAACTTGTGAGTAAAAGAATCAAGACGAGCTAAGTGACAACTGTCATTACACTATTATTAATGTCATCCATTGCTTTATCAGTTATAAAACCATCGAAATCAATACTAACACAATCAAAAAACAAACTATGAGCAAGTAACCTAATACGACGACAAATCATGTCATTCTCCATTTAGCAGGCCTAGTAACAGACTCTCGACCATGTTATATCGTTTTAACATAGGAAAACAAGGAAACATTTCTCCATTTAACGTAAGCTTTTCCATGTTAAACAAAAGATCATGAATACCCCTTGTCGGATTTAAGTAATCCGATTTTCTCGGTTAATTTTTGGATTTATATAAAGTCGGGGTCGGGGGTCTCATTTTCTGATGCCCCCCCTTGCCGCGAACACCGGAAGACCCCGAAGACGCCGCGACTGCAATGCCGCCCCAGCTTTATCATGCAGGCTAGGACCTGGCCTACCCCTACCATCACGCCAGGACCAGGACACGCTGGCCAGCCCTTGAGAAACGAGGACGTCTTTTCAGACATCGGGCGAGACACAGGCGAAAATACACGGTCTTCACCGTTTCGCCCACCACAGCACCTAGACGAGGGAAGCGACTAGAGGACGTCACCGCGGCGGCGAAAACGTCACAACAGATAAGCAAATTTCATAAGCCATGAGACCACCCCTATTGCTCTGTTCTGATACTGTTAAATATAAATAATTTACAACTAACCCATACTAACTATAATTGCCCCTCCAGGGGATTAACATTATAAATTAAAAAGAAATAAATGCATGTTGTTAATTAGCGAAAGTGTCTCACAATTTCCGGCCCCCCTTTTCCACACACATTTAGTTCAAACATAAAATTACACTCGGGACACCTGCAGTATAACACGAGCAGGTCCCGATGTATACACCCCTATTGATTAATTTCTCAAAAGTTACAATATAACAGATAGGATAAATAGCAAGAATAAAGAAGAAAGCTTTTAACATATAAATAAAATGATTAACAGTATCATTCTATAGAAATAACCTCAAAGACCTAACCTTTGTAAGTAAGAGTAAGTTACTGGAACACCTTGACATTAATGACACCAGCCTGAGACGTACAATGTGTGATACTCTGAAGGTGAGCTGTGTGCTTGAACATTAACTGATAAGGACACACTTCAGCTATTAATGATATTTCTTATATGTTATATACATATGACAGTGAGGTAAGTCAAGTTTGGTTTATTGCCGAGAAAGTGTATAATTTCAATATATGTAGACTCAAATGTATATGTAATAAATATATCTAAACTTGACTTATTCCATTGTTTTTCTTACTCTCTCATATTCACATTCAAATAAGGGCGATTAACATGATAATGTACCAAGGATAACATTTTGAAACATAGATTAAGATAAGAACTGAGTAAATAAATCATTATAGCTCCCAACTTCAATATTAAATCGTATATCATGAAGTTGTCGAAAGGTAGATATGTTCTATTTTTTTTCTCTAAAATTTGAAACTGTAGATAATTCCCAAATGAAAAAGGAATTGAAAATTTCAATAATAGGTACTCGGAAAACCTCCATCAGTAATTAATAAAATTAATATAAAGATGAATTCGAATATAGAGGCAACCTATTAAATACCTATACGTTAATTACAGATTAATATGCTTCTAGACGAGTTACAGCCCCTATTTAGAAGCACAGACATGAGGAAGGTGTACATACTATCAGAGCGAACAGCGGATCTGCCTGTCTCCGTTTCCTCCTGCACAAGCAATTGTATAGTAGTAGTGATTAAGTTAGTAATAGAACCTAGACAATACAAGCTATATATTAAGTGAACAATATCTTCAATGTAAAAATTTCGAAAAGGATAAATATTATTCTTAGGTTTTTAGTAAACATTTTTATTCTAAAGTGTTGTTTAATTAAAAATTATCTAAGGATTTCTTGTAGGATTAAAAAGTAATTAAAAAGAATAAATGGTATTTTGGCCGTACCTTTTTTTTTTTTAGTTTACTTTAATTTATGTTTTTTAGTTTAGTTTACTTTTATTTTATGTTTTCTATTCTCTTACCTTGTTACATTTTTTTAGCCCTGACGAAGCTCTGCAATAATTTGGCTCACAATAAATACTTTAATTACTGTTTGACCGTACTCGGAACATCTTATGTTCTTTTGTATATATTACAAACGGACTTTCAATTTTTTGATAATTTTAATTTGACAATTTTTCGGAAGAGGATATATTGACTTTTTGATAAAAACTCAAACTAAACATAATAAATAGACCACGCTTCTAACCAATATTTAAGAACAACCAGTTACGCAATTAGATGTAATATACCGATTAACAAACCAAATTGAGCGCTCTCATTTTGCGTAGTAATATAATTACTATTATAGGATGGTTATGGAACAATGGATGAACTTTATAATAAAGGAAGTATTTTTCTTGTTTTACGGCTTCATGATTCGATAACAGTAAATCACCCAATTCTTTCTCTCTTGCGGTAACTCGATACCGCACCCCCGAAGGTTCCGCCATTTTACGTTTCAGTAATCCTCGGCTCACCCTCCCATCACACTAGGGCTCTATAATAGATTTTCGCCGTCTGGATCGAAATTACATCACTAGCTAAGAACAGCTAAACTAAACATGTTATAGAAATGAAAATTTGTAATTATAAACAAATATACATTTCAATCAAAACACAGAAGGGAAAATTATCAATTTCGGTAGACAAAAGTCAAACTTTGGAATGTTATCTATTGAATAGTGGTGGTTTACAATGATAGTTTAATAGTCTAAAAACGGGGTAGTAAGTTTAGATAAGCAATTTATAAACACTAAGAACCGTTGAAGTTTTTTGCTGTTTTCATTCGGCCAAGACTCCCGTTGGAGTCCTATACTACCTAACCATGGTTAGAGGCAAAGATTTTCATTTTGAGAGACCGCCACTCAATGAAAAAAGTCAATGCCCCAGGCCGGATTCGAACTGGCACCGCCAATAGATCTCCAATTGGTAAGATTGCATCTTACAACTGAGCTACGGACGGCCCTCCTTTGAAGTTACAATTGAACATATTTTTTAACAAACTATTACTCGCATTTCTTGCATTTGAAATGAATGAGCTTGTTCTCATTAAAGATGAATACTTAAAAAGGCAATTTTTGTCTTAATAAAAAAGGTAATTATGATCAATAAAAGATAAAATATTTGAAAAAAAAAATCTTTTTTTTTTTTTAATTATTTATTTAATGTAATTTACAACTGTACAAAATAATACAATAGGTAAATATGTAGTATGTTTCATATACACTTGAAAATCTTAGAAAGGAACCACCCATTGGTGGTTAAAAAAAAAAAATTATTGTTTGCAAAATACAATTAGTATATACTCCATAAAATTAGATAAACGACCTTTGAATGGTTTTAAAGGAAATTGAATGGAGTTTCTAAATATAAACCTGTTTACAGTGGAGATTTACTTATTCATTACTTATTTTTGTAATCATTATTTTTAATTGAAAAATATATCAATAAAACGTGTTCTTAATTTTCACGTAGTTTGAATTGAATAGCGGGATTGTTTTTGGTTTTCAATTAAGAAGAGAACGTTATTAGTAATAAATTTCTTTTTTACGGAAATTAAAATTTTAATTCAATTTTCTTCACTTGAAATGCTAAAAATATAGTTTTCAGTACTACGGTGTCTAGCCCGGGGAATCTCATCGTGAAAAAAACTACAATATGATAAAGGTATAAGATAAGTGCGAAAGTCTCCAATAGATAATAAAAAAAAATTAAGAAAGATATGTTACATCTAGCAATGACAGAAATACAGAAAGATTTTTTCCGCAGGTCCGAAATTTCATTACAATTTACATAGATTGACGGAACGTTTATAATAAATATTCTAAACATACCTGTCTAAAACGAGAAAACTATGTTTAAATATCTATACCAAGTACCTAATGACAGTACTGTAAATAAAAAACACTGTTATAGTCTAAAAATTGTGGAATATCACGTGTTCTCGTAGCAAAGAGGTAAGAAAACAAATTAAAATTTATTGTACAAAACAGTCCCATAATTTATTTTATATATTTGTATTTATTTATTATTATTATATCTATATTATTTTTTTTTCTCTCTAAATGATGGAATGACGTCGGCATAAATAAATATTTTTTTGTTTATTTACGTTATTCCTTTGCTGACCGCACCCCCCGACCATCTTCTCGGTATAAAAAATAGATATAATAAATAAAAACTAATTCCCTATAACTTCCAAACAGAAACATTTTCAAATCCTCATCAAATTCCATTTCAAATACTGTACCAGTTGGCTGCGTGTCAATTCCTCTCTTTACCAATCCTTCTTTGACTGCACCATCCCAAGTATTTCTCGATATGGAAGAGAGGCCTCCATTACATGGCCAAACCATCGTACTCTATTTTCTTCTATAATATGTTCTACAGGTTTCACTTCCTAAGAGTTATAGACGAAAAACCTAATTCATTACTTTATTAAATCAATTATATAATTAGTTGGAGTTTTAGAACCACCAGAAATGGGTTGCCATGTGAAGTGTGATAGAATCCAACATCATTATCATATACAGATAAATATAAATAATGGATTACCTGTTGAGTATTTAACCTTGAAGAAATATACTAGGCAAAAATAATTTGTATTTTAGTCAATAGAGGTCTTGATGAAAGGGAAAATCACATATAATAATTATTAATTAACTGATGAAAGTACAAACTCTAAAAAGGGTAAAAAAAATTATTTTCCAAATATTATTGTATAACAAATTAAATATTTCATTACATTTTAAGTCAATTAAGTTCTGTAACTTAATCACTCGGTGAGGTGCTATGGTCGTAAACAATCTCCTCTGATAGCATATGAACTTCATAGAACTATCCCAGATACTGGAGGCCAAGGGGCTACCGGTGGTTTCCGACTTAAGTACTTAAATATATTTTTACGTAAAGGTATTTATTCGACGTAGAATTTAATAGGTTTTAATATATTGTAAAAATCATATTTTTTTAAAATGCACCGTTTAGGGGTAATAGGTGAAAAAAAAAATACTAATTCATTATTTTATTAAAGTAATTAACTAATTATTGAGGGTTTAAGACCATCAGAAATGCATTTCTGTGTTAAGTATGGATTCATATTTTTCTAGTAATTTTTAAAAAATTTTTGCAGATGTATGTTATAAAATGATGTACATTATTATATACCTACCTTCAAATATTTATTTACCCACGCAGAGCTTAACTTTTGCCTTCGCAGTCGTTTAATGCCACTACTCAAACACCGTAATATATTAGCAAACTAACACAGCGATGAATTCACATAAATATACTCAATTCCATAAATTATCTATAATCCGTTAGTATACTTTTTTTTATCAATAAAGAAAATTACTAATTTCTGTTGCATTAAAAATTACTAGGTTTATAACTAGACTATTGAACAAATTGCTAGTTAAAGAACTATAACAATAGAATTGGCCATATTTCAGCCAAGAAGCTCTGACGATGAGAACACACTCCGGGAATTGGTGGATAGTTAGTAGGAAACTGATAGTTGTACAGATACCAGTATAGCGGTTCCGTCATTACATTGATGAGTGGAAGTTAGTTGATTAAGACGAATCTCCAATGTAGTTTCATGCAACTGTAAGTAACTAGATAATAACGAGAATAACATAATACAAGATGCAGAAGAGACTGATAGATTTATGAATGAACACAAGTTATATGATTTTTAAAAAAATTCTCATCTAAAGTATTGAACCGAAAACATAGAGGTGTATGAGTGGACCTTTACAGATAAAATCTATTTAATAGAAGTGCCACTTAATATAATCGATTTTACACATTTTTATTCAATTTTCTCAAAAATATCCAACGATCTCGCTTAAATTCGGTCAATGTTCATTTGTTCTAAATGATCTTCGATGGCGAATTAAAAAATAATCTTCCTATAAAGTTTTTCCTATATTCTTAATAAATGGAATATTGTCCAGGAGCGGTCAAATGAAACTCAAATAGTAATGACTATTTTAATTGCGCCAACGTTTCGCCCCACGTTGCAGGGCTTCATTAGGGCTGTTTTGACAGAAGTAAAAGTCAGAGTGACAGCCCTATTATAATAGTCATTACTATTTAGTTTCATTTGACCACACCCAGACCATATTCCATTTATTACTACTCACGGTCAATCAGCGATCTTCCAGTATATTCAATGTTATATTTAAATAATTAACCATTTTTCATAATTAACAGTAATAAAAATGTATAAATATGAACTATGGGTACCCTTATTTCGGGAAAAATATGGCGGTCCAGAGTGTTTCTGATCAAACATCAATCAGTTGGTCTAGCAACAGTACTTCCTTACAAAGTACCCATGACCATGGGTTGTAGCCCTTAGGGGGTTGTAAGTACAAATTTATTCTTTTTAAATATGAACATTGAATGAATTTCATAATTAACTATAGCAGAACTAGAGAAGTCGAGTCTGAAATATTGGTGAGAATGTTTCAATCATACATACATTTTTTTTTTTTTTGTTGTTGAAATCTTGGCAGATACAAAGTTGATATTCGTAATTTCCACCTCAAGAAACCCCAAAATACGAATTTTTATAATGTGATCTCTGACTACCCATGAAGGATCATGGGTTCAGTACTTTGTAAGGAAACGCTGTTCCAATCTTGTCAAAAGTAGTGTCGTGTTTTTAGCAATCGAAGAGATAAAAAACAATATAACGGCACGTTTACACGGAGATGGTTTCTATTTTTTAAATGGTAGTTGCCTACTTTAGCTGGACTAATGCACAGCCTCTCCAAATCCCAGAAAATAATCCAGAAAAAAGTCGGGTAGCAAATTTGATTTACTTCAATTCTGTTGAGAATAAATTTTTCACCAAAGCAATTAGTTTTCGAGATAAAAACAAAAAATGAAGCACAGGTTTTCACCCCTTCTACTTGATCCACAGCTAAACCTGAAGCACACTTTTGATTGAATGTCCAGCAAGTAGGGAGATTCAGATGTCTCTACTTTATTTTTGAAATGTTGGGGTTAAACGTTTATAATTTGGCCTGACTATAAATGATTAAATCCAGTTCTCGTGTTATAATGACTTTAAGTACAATTAAACTATATGAATATCCAATCTTTTTTTCCTTTTCTTTTTTTAATCTTCAAATAACAGACAGTTGTAGCAACAACTTTAAAACAAAAGCAGTGAGAACTCCCGTGAGCCGTGTTATGTCAGTGTGACTTCATTTGCTATCGGTCACGTTCGATCTCCAGGTGTCCAGTTACCTGGATTCCTTCTCTCGCCCAAGGCGTTGCTGAAGTTCATGGACACAAAACTATTGGTCGCGAGGACTAGTATCAACTAAAGACTTTTAATAAGTAACCCTGAAAATATTAGTAATAATAGTTCTCTCAAATATGATCCACATTTATAAAGACGATATAAAGAACTCTTTGGTATTTTGTAGGAGATGGTGTACTGCTATCAAAAACCTACATACCTTAGAAAGGAGAATAAAGATAAACGCATTTTTTTTTTTTTTTTTTTTTAGTGTAATATTATTTTCTGTCTTGTGTTTATAGACAAAGGTAATAGAGACCAAAGACCTCATTCACACCATATTTTCAAATATATAAATTAAATAATTACAAAATAAGAAATAGAAGAAAAAAAAACAAGAAAAAAATTAAACTTAAAGTAAAATAATTTCTTAAATACTATAATTCCTTAGTGTTAGCTATTACTTTTTTATTTATGTATTTCTCTTTATCCTTCTAGCTACGTTAATTAAAATTTTTTAATAGATTGTATAGTTCCACGTTTACATCTATTTTATCTAATGTCCTATTTTCCTCTTACATTGGCTACCTTTCTTTTATATTTTTATTTTAGCCCTGATGAAGACCTACATTGTGGGTCGAAACGTCTGGAATCAATAATAGTTGCAAAAAATATTTATTTCTTCTTGACCGCAGCCCTGACTATCTCCTTCAAATTCAAATACGGTCCTAGGAGATCAAGGGCCACGAGAAAGAAAATATTGGACCAATATTTTAAACAGAGATACACATGATTCCACTGTTTGACACCCTTGAACCTCATATATGAAATAAATATATATGATATATGGGTATTTATATATAAACCCAGGAAAGCTCTGTGGAGGTAAATAATGAATTACCTTGACGTGCTGATTACAATTTAAAATGAGCGACAACCATAGTTAGTGGAAGGAAGCTAGTTAGCATTACAAAGAGGTCGGAGATGAACCTTTACGTAATTAAAACAAATAAAACATTCACAACACATCCTCCACTGACGCATTCCTACCACTGGCGCTAAGGGGGATTGCTACTGAAGACTAAACGAGGTAAGTTAATATTCAATCATCTGTTCTATTTACTTATTAATATTTTTCATTCTTAAATAGATGGTATAAATATTAAATGTGAATTCATATATAGCTATGAGTCCATATATAAGCCATCTCTGCTTATGGCCCATTTGTATTATTTTTTAATATAATATTCTATATTAATTATCTTCCTTGGTTCATAAGAAATAGCCAATTGCATCGCGAATTACATATGGAGTCAATAGAGGATCACATCAAAAAACGGTTCATGAAGTTCCACTCCCAGTTGCCGACAGTTAAAGGAGCTGTGTGAGCTGGGAAACCCAACCTCAACCCGAAGACTGAAGCCCAGACTGCTGCAGGACATTCTGTTATAAATTTTAATAAATATAAAATTAATTCATAGTGACACTACCTCAATTTTACTTTTTATTATTACTCATTTCATTTATTCATTATTATTTTTTATTTATTTATTATTATTTTTTTTTCTATTATCTTCTCTCCTCCCTTTTTCAAATTAACTTGTTTCTTTTCACTATTAGAGGGCAATTGTTCGTTTTATTTAAGTGTACCAATATCATTATTTTTTGTTATTAATTTTACATTCCTCTTTTATTAAGAAGTATTACTCTTATCTATTAATTTTTTTTTCTTTTAATAACAACATTGTATATAGTTAGGGGTGTCTTTTGGACGAGACTATACCCTCCCCCCCATAATCAACTGTTAAAAAAATATATATATAATATAACGGTTATATCAACCATGTATATAACGGTCATACATATATATGTATATAACGGTCATACCAGGCCGATCTGGTATAAAATAAAATAATAATGTAACTAAATGTACAAATATAGGTAATACACTGTTTGTTCAGAAATTAATAGTATGAGAATTAGTTAGTTTTATTTTTATGTATTATAAATAAGATAAATTATACTTGATTTTACTACATTTTTAGCGTAGCGAATAAATAACTAAAAACTTTTGTCCAGGTATAATCTTAAATATAAATTAATTTTAAAATATTTTAATTATTAAAAATAGTACCTAACTGAATTGTTAGATATATCTATTCGCCAACATGACCTAATTGATAAAAAAAAAAAAATAGACGCATTTGAAAAACAAAATATATACCATAACATAACAGTTACTTTTTTTTCTGTTATTTACCCACTGTGCTAAAAAGAGAGAAGAGTTTAATAACTGAGGAGTTTCTTCATCAAAACTCAATATATCCTTTGAAAGGTTGATATTTGCAAATTATTATGGGAGCATGTCATATTAATATGTTCATTTCATTTCATTAAATTCAGAAAATTTCAATTTTGAAATAATCTGAATGTTTTTCAGTGTAGAATTTAAATTTGTAAAAAAAAACTTAGGTTAAGATCTATCTGTATAGAGTTAATACTTTTTTTTTACAACACAACTATTGTATTACATTAGTAATTTTACATATATATATTATTTTAAAGGGATCGTGTGGCTCAGTGGTAAGGCACTATGCTACTAACTCCAAGAACCCCGGTGAAATCTGGTTGTGGCAGATAATTATATTCAATTTCACTGTAGCCGTGAGTCAGCCCCGTGAGTTCTGCCTCTTGATGAGGGTACCAAAAATTGAGATAGGTAAAAATCTGGCGGTCTAGTGCAATTCTGACCAAATCACCTTCTTGCACCATCGTGGGTTGTAGCTGTACAGATTTAATTTGTTATTTATTTTTTCTAATAACGTCTACAGAGTATATACATATATATATATATATATCAGACTAGATTTGATGAAGATTCTTAATAGAACGGAATTATGAAAAAGAAAATACAGAAAGAAAATGTATAAAAAATAATTATATAAATTCGAGGTTTTAATAAAATTATACTTCAATGATCTTATTGAGTCCGGGTAGAACTCATTTATGATTTGTAAATTTGAAGACATCCATATGAAAAGACGATAATTGGAAATAATGACAAATAGTTGAGGATTTAATTTAATAACTAGAATAAATAAACGTTATAAAACGAAGAAAAGAGAAAAAAAGAAAGAAATACTTTTATCAAAAAGATGTGCTGAATACTCATTTATTATGTTTAATGATATATCAGTAATACATTTCATGAGACCAAAAATATTAATATCAGGTGGGTATCCAACCCGTACCGAAGTAATGACAGACTTTGTGAGAAACGAATTTGGTAACAGTGCCCCTGAGCTGTGGTTAGTGGCATCGGAGAAAGTGTCCCACCCGAAGAGAAAATACCCAATTACCTATAATTTGTCCGGTATTTTCTGTTTGTACCGGTTACAATCACTTTTCTTTTCGTCAGACATGAACTAAGTTGCAAGAAATGAATAATTGTGTATTTAATATTTTAATGTGAGCGACAAATTTACCACACAACGGCAAGTTTCAATATGTAATTGTATACATTTCTATCGCCTTCATAGACACTAAACCAAAAACTCGAATGAGTTGTGTAAAAATGAAAGGATGAGGGAACTTATAACTGGATAATTTGGTTTAAATTCAAATAATAATTAAATTAAAGAAGCTATCTAGTTAGGTTTGAGTTCTTCTAATACTAGTGAATTTTAGGAGTCACCTAGCAAGTCATGGGTTCAGTACTTTGCAAGGAAGTACTGTTTTTATAACAACGATTTTACAAGGAGGTGATTTATTCAATAAACCTCAACTGCCAATTTTTTACCCAACGAAGGGCACCCACTTTATGATGCTGAGTGGACCTCTGGAGAGCTCCAGAATCCACAGGTTTGACTACCAGCTAAACGGTGAAACAGAATATAATAATAGCTAGAATATAGTAATTATCTACCACAGCTGGATTCCTACCCGGGTCCTTGGAGTTGGTAGCACAGTGCCTTATCACTGTGCTACAGCGCTCCCATAATATATAATAATACTATAATATATTATACTTCATCTAAAGTCAATTTAGTATTTATCTAGTAATATTTCTATAATTTTTTATCGTCAAATATAATCTTAACCGATATGTACCCCTTCCTATAAGATTGCATATTTCGAGTTCATTTTCTAATATCAATAATTTAAATCAAGTAACAGCCAACACAGGTTCGTGTTCGTCATGTTTCTTTCTTAGGAATAGACAAGCGTGTGATTACCGAAGTTTGTAAACCACGCGTTTCTAGGTATTTAACTTTTGTGGCTGGATGCAAACGTGTAGATCCGACTTAAGATGAGTAAATCGGGCTTCAGGCAGTTGTAGTGCAAAGGCATTGGGCCTCTGCAAGTAACTTCTTCGACACTTCACGAGTAATAATAGAGTTGGATACACTTTATTTAGAAATATATTCCACCATCATCCCAACAACGAAACACTACTGACTCGGCATTTAGCGCGCAGTGACGACCCCATTATATCGACTGCCAACAACGGACAGAGTAAATTAGTCGCTTTCACCAGGAGGAGAGTTTCGACCGCTATCGAGCTGTCATAGAGGTTTCACCCTGGGACCACCAACAGTCGTAGTCTCAAAAGGAGACCAGCTGGCCCATATCCGCGACCATTACACAGTGTGGGAGTACAAGGGAGTGTCGAGGAACAATGGGTAGGACAAGTGAAGTCTTCCACGTCCTGTTGTGTGTCGGGAGTTTGACCTACTGCAGTGGTTTGCAAAGTACCACCACAAGTGTGTTACGAATTTATTTAAGTAATGAACTTAAATCAAAGATTAAATAAAAATAAGTAAATCATTTAAAGCAACAAAAAAAAAATATATATATTTTACAGTATATTACAGTCGAAGGGACCCAACTAAAAAACCCAAAAAATCATAATCTTACGAAAGAAAACCTTTTTTTTACGATTAGTACCTTTTTTTAAAAAAATATTCATTATAAATAAAGGTATCAGAAATGTTATTAGAACTAGGTGAGTGGAATCAACATCCTCTGGATGTAGAGGGAAAAATAATTTTTTTTTTTTTTTGCGAAATTAAAATAATGTTATAATTATATAAGTCAGGTAGAAGTAATAATTTAAGACTTATATTATATAAATAATTGTTTATTTATAAAAAAAGGAGAGAAAATGCGAATTAGAGCATCCAACGACATTATGCCCATGGCAACCATCAACATTTACCGTGGGATGCAGTTGATGGAATACAGCAGAGGATTGGGGCAACTGGGAACTCTTCATTTTAAAGAAGCAGTTTATGTTAGTTTTTAACCTACAGATGTCTTTTTATACCTCCGCCTGCATACATTTTTATCTACACATAACTTTTATTACTCTACATTAAATTTACTGCAATATGGGTCAAAACGAAGGCTATTAACAAACAGTTAAGACAGTTTAATTATTTTTCTTGATTATATATTTTATTTAACTATATACACTTATACATAAAGAAGCTATATTTTCTACATACTTATCTCTTAACATACCACACAGTGAACTAAGTATAGTGAAATCTTACCTGAAACAAAACAATAAATTAAATCAGAATTTTTTATTGAATATTTGTAAAAATAATAAAATAAATAAAATATATCATAATAAATAATAAAAAATCATGCTATTATATAAAAGGAAAGACAGTTTTTCGTTTCCAACGATTGACCGCAAAAACAACTTTTACCAAATTTTAACCGGGCATCATCTTAATGATCCAATATTTCTATATCTTCATGATCAGCAAATTTTACAACTCATAAAAATAATAATTATAATATATTATTTCTTTCTCTAAATTTTATTTTTTTCTTTCTATAATTTTAATTTTTAAATTATTAATAAACTAAAATATTCATATTCCTTTACATTATGTAACTTTTAATTTTTATTTTCTTAATTATGTTATTTTCCCTTACTTATTCAATTACCTATATATACATTTTATTTTCCACTTCTTTCATCACTTTATTGTTATTAATTCATTCTGTACAATTATTTACTATATGTCATTCTGGTTATATTTTCTTTTTTAATTTTTGGTATTCATTGGTTGTAATCTTGTTTTTTTTTCTTAGCCCTGATGGAGACTAGAAACTCTGGCCGAAACGAATGAATAAGTTATTTCAACTTATTTGTGTTATATTCTGACTGCAATCTCCAACCATCTTCTCATATAATATATGATATTACCCATTTCTGTATGAATATTGAATATTCATAACTTTTCAATAAGTTTGAAATTACAGTATAAAAACGTGTGTAATACAAGAGAAAAACGCTGAAAACATGAACCCTAACGTATGGGAAATCATTTGTGTTTGAAGTATTGGTCATGGATATGAGTTCTATTAGCTCTATTACTAATTTCACTAATTATATGACAGAATGTAATAATACACATAAAATAAAAAAAAAAAAAAAAATGACATGGTTGCATCCAGACAACCTGCAAGGCGACAGTTAGGTCTGTCAGACTCAGCAACAACAGTACAGATTTAATGTTACTTTTTTTTTTAGAAAACTCGACAGACAATACAATTTTTATTTTCCAATAAAAGTGCACATGTGTAAAGGACATTTTTAACTTTCCGATCTGTAGGCAAGGTAATGTAATCACCGTGAAAATAGACATTTTTACAGCTTTGAAATCTGGTAATCTATGGAGATGTTCAAAATATATTCAGTTAGAATTAAAAATAAATAATATCTACTATATAAACCATTTGATTGAGTAAAACTAATTTAATTAATAGTAGAAATATGTATATCATTTTTTAATCGCATTTTAAATGAATCCATACACATAGTATTTTTTATTTTTATTTATACTTTTTTAAATGAACAATCTTATATTTTTAACAAATTAAATCATCACTAGGGATGTAAACGAAAACAATTTTTTTTTTTTAATTTTTAAAACTTCAAAACTGTAAAAAGAACTGAATAAGGAATAATAGTTTTAATAATTGTTAATAAAGAAATAGTATCATAATACTGATTAGTTAATAAATTAGAATAGCTTTAATTTAGTAAATAAATTATAATAATCCATAGGCATTGATTACCAAAAGGTTTTAGGCCTTTAAACAAAACCAAACAAACAAACATTAACAACAGTTATGTACATTTATATAGTAGAAGTTTTTTTACATAATTTTTTCTAATATATTCCGTAATCCGGACACCTGCAGCATTAGTTCGGATTAGAGATTACACCATACTTTTCACTATTGTTTACATCTATTATTTGTATAAAATCATAGTTCAATGTGATGGTTCTATTACTCTATTTATATGAAAATAGATTATACAAACTAAAAATAATAAAAAAATAAATAAATTATTTCCTAACATCAAAATGTTAGGCAAATATATAATATATATACATATGCTATCTTTCCCTGTATGTTGCACCTGCCACGCTGAGGGTTACAGTAGCAATATCCAGGTTTGATATACTCCATTGATCAAATAGTATTTTTAATTAGTGAAGCCATATACTCCAGAAAAGACAAGATAATATTATCTTACTGCAGGAGGCAGCCAGAAGCTATTTAAGCCAGACTAGACAAGGCGGCAATGGTGGGCAGTTTATTGAGTCACCGTCTAGACACCAGGACCATCCTAGTGTCTAATCTTGTATCAACTATCCTATGCAACTAACTTTCGCAATACATACCCCAACATATAATTAGAACATGATATTTATTAGAAATAACTTTATTTCGTAGTTATTTGTATTTTTTGTGGAATTTATGTTTCATTATTAAATATGAGTGAAAAGCATCTTAACTCATATATTTTTAACAGTGACATAAGTTTTTAAAAATAAATCTTTTGTAAAAATATTAAAACATATATTGCAGACATAAAGACAGAAGGAAAAATGATCTCATTAAAAAAAAACAGAAAAGCAGAATTTTACATAAATTATTATGAAGACTTCAGAGAGTTTCATATATGCAAACAGTTTTTTATGTTATGACTGGGGTAAACATGGAAATATTTGAAAATGTCCAATAGAAAAGGCTGAAACGTTATAGAGGTATAAAGTGAAAAAGTGTGGAATGAAACTGATAAATGTTTATAATCATATAGTTCTAGGGTGTTTAGAAAGGTTTTTTCTTTAATTTTTAAAATTTAATAGAATATCAAGTTTAATATTTTTATGAAAATTTAATTAAAATATTCATTAAATAATAGTCATAGAAAAAAATAATGATGTTAGCTAACATTAAATACAAAAAAAAAATTAACCGGAAAGTACTATGTTTTTTAATTTAATTTTTTTATTTTAATCCTTTAAATTTTAATATTCAGTTAAATATTTTTATGAAAATTTAATTAAAATTTTCATTAAATGAAAAAGAATTTAACCAAAATATTTAAATAAATGAAATAACGAAAAGTATATAGTACTAGCATATAACGCAATAACTTTATTATCAATAAATAACTGTTTATATAAAATAAAGCATAAAGTCTAAGGGTAAATTCGGTTTATATGAAATACAAAAGCATTTCCTCTATTATATAAATTACAGTAGAATCCCGTGCTATCCGGGACTGAGGCAAAAAACCTAAACTACTCTTATTAAAAACCTAAACCTTAGATTGAAGAGCTAACTGGAACCTATCTATCTTTGTATGTGCATTCTTACTATGAAGACTGGAAATCAATTTTAAATTTCTTAAAACTACAATTTTAAAATTTAGAATAATCGAGAGATTTAGAATAGCAGATTAATTCGGTGTTAATGAAAGAAAAACCTCCAATATTCAAGTGAATGAGTTAAGTAACTCATCGACAAGGTAAAAATTTGTATCTATATGTTATATGAATATTAGTGTTGTGTTGAAGTTAAATTTATTAGAACAATTTACTATACTTTAAATTTAAAATTTTAAAAAGTTTTAATTTATTTGTACAATCTTGAAGTTTTTAATGAACCTCGTGTTTATTTTTACAGTAGCTTTAAAAAATTCCTTATACTCTATCAACGCAGTCTAAGCTGTCGACTGTCCAGTTTATGTTTTTATTTCACCTGAAACTTTAAGATAGAACTTGGAACACAAAAGGAGTGTGAACGGTGTGTCATCACCAATCTTGACTAAAACGTTTTTTGTAAATCTGTATTAAAGAAACGAATCGACCCACCTGGGAGCTGAGAAAAAACTTCCTTGTTATATCTAGAGCATCTATAAGGACAATTAAACTATTATTAAAATATATTATGTTTTATGATAACCTATAAAAATGAATTATTTAAAATAAAACGGCAGAATTATTGAGTAAACAGACGAATACAAGTGGCCTTGGTCGGATTCACCGCGAGAACAATTAGTTATGGGTTTCCATCATGGAGGGTTACGTCAGGAAGATACTACGTCAGGGGCCAATAGTTGCGCGTATCCTTCTTCCTTAAGCAGAAGGATCTAGTAAAACATAACGTTGAAATGGTCTTCTCACTACAGAATCCAATTTATTTAAATCCATATTCGGGCGTTATCTAATCTCATGGGGTCGAAACCCGACGGGCGAAATAAAATGTTAATCTCCAAAATTGTTCTATTTCGTTTTATATCACCCTTCCTGTCTCATGGAATAATTCATTCATTTGTCTTTTTTTTCTTCTTTTTTTTTTTCAATTTGGACAAAACAGAATAAAAACTAAACTAAAGTTCGTCTGTTAATTGGTTTGACTGGTTACAAAAGGTTAGGGACAACTAAGCCGTTGGTATTTTAGACTTAATTACTACCTTAAAAAATAATATAAAAATAAAAAACCAAGCGTCACTTTCTCGTCATAACGAGAGTTATGATTAGAGACCGAATTTTCGTACAGTCAAAAACCGAAAACCGTGCAGCAAAAAAAACCAAAACGTGCAATATTATTCAGTAAAAAATTTGAACAAAACACGCGAATTCAGCAAATGTCAACTTTGTTGTATAATTTGTAATATTAATACGTACTCCTACATAGAAAGCTTATACAACTTTATTTTAATTAAAATAAACTAGCTAAATATTTATTTCACTTGTACAAACATCCGCAAAAAACTAAACTACTGTTATTAAAAACCTAAAACTTATATTGAAGAGCTAACTGGAACCTATCCTAACTTTATATTTTTAGTCTTACTATGAAGACTGGAAATCAATTTTAAACTTCTTAAAACTACAAGAAGTATTTAAAATATAAAATACAAGAGTTAAACTTCAAACATTATATTTGCCATCACTGAATTCCGGAATTCTTTATTGTTCGAAACTTTAATATTTTTTATTTTAATAATTTATTTATTGTTATTTACAACTGTATAAAAATATACACAAGTAAATTTGCTGTAGGTGACATAGTGACGATACAAACATGTGGAGAATTGATAGAACTTCAATAACATTTCTAGAAGAGAGGATCTCGATGCCTTCTTCTTTTCAGACGCCTAGGAGGATTATTAGTTAATGAAGAAGAAGCCAGTTTAGAAACAAGTGGATTTGGGTGTTTGGAAGTTTATCATGGAAGGATTGGTATCTGGTTCTGGCAAAATCGGCAACATATGAGACATTGAGGTCCTCATGGATGATTTGATTTGTGACAAAGGAGCATAAAGGATTTTGGCCTGTGAGGATTGGATTCGAGAGGAATTTGACGGCCTAGTGGAGCCCGAAAGCTCAACTCCGTATGTCCAGCCAGGCCTTATAATAGTCATGTAGATTAGTCTTGGATTGGAAGTTCAGATCGTTTGTCTAGTAAATGTTGTAATAGTCGGAAACCACGAGCAGTTTCCTGTCTTTTCTGTCTTGTGTGACGATTTCATGCCAGTCGTTTGTCCAGGTGTAGTCCTAAGTAACTTTAATATTAACTTGAAATTTGATAATTTTTTTTTTTCAAATTAATTATACCAAGATTTTCTGATCTTTAGTACTTTCAACGAAAATCGAAATTCAATTGGGATCACAAAGATGTGTGCATTGTTATTATTATCGTTATTAAATAAATATTATTTCAGCTTAAAAACCTTAAGTATAAAAAAGAGCTTCAACAAGTGAGATTCTAAAACCACTGTCCGAGATGGGAATAATTATTGTATCACAAATCCTTTAACTGAACACTCATTATTAATTTTGACATTTTTAATTCAAAATGATCGTGCAGTAACTTCGAGCAATATTGAACTAGTGTCAATTTAACGTGATTTTTATGATTCGAATTTCTGTCAAGGATTTGCCGAATTTGAAGACAGAGAACAAAAGATGCAATTGTATGTTAGTTATTATGTTATAATATTTGTAAATGACTCTTCCTCTTTTCTAATTAATAAGCAAATGTCTCCAAATTAATATACGAAAGCCTATATGAGAGGTTGTGAGTTCCAACACCACGCCGATCCTCCTTAGGTCTAGCTCGATATATACCCACAGTAAGTAAATTTTTCAAAGCAAGATAACCCCATCTGCCTAACGAGGATATGGAAGAGGGTCGCGCAGGTAATTATACTATATCTCTGGCTTATGAAGTTTGTCAGGTAACACACATTATAAGGATGTTAGTTATAACATGCTTAAAAAACCAGAAATTTTCCGACTCTTATCAGTTCGTCAGAAAAATCTCTTAAATGCCAAGTCATATAAACTCCTATCATTCCAAAAGAGTGTAAAATGTCTTCCAAAATCCACTGGTCAAACTTTTATTTACCAGAAGCAGTATAGGTAATGTAAGTTTATTCTTCTTGAAATTGAATATATTGTACGTAGTACTTGTAATGTATAAATATAAAATGCTACAAAAACATATTTTGACCCAATTTATGGCCCTTAATGTAGCATATACTGGCTTATATATGTGTATTTTAGCAATTTAGCGTTTTCTTTTAAAGTTGAAAGTGCTTATATTACCTGTATCTGAACATATTTTTGAAGAATGTACTCACTATTTGCCAACAATAAACAGGATAGGACTGACCCCAAATTTATCAGAAGCTCTCACAGATGAGGAAGCTAAAGTTACATTAGTGTTTGAATTTTTAAAAGCACATCACCTTCTTTCTAAATTATAACTCCTCTTCGATTTTTATTTATTTTTTTAAATTTATTATTTTTATTTTATTTATTATTAATTTTTACACTTGTATGAATCATGTTTCTCTTTTGCATTTGTTTGAATCACATGTGTGTGCGGGGGGGAGGAGAGGGAAGGGGCGTGCGTGCGTGTGTGCATGTGTTGTGTAAGTAGTGTTGATGACCAGAGGGTTTTACACCTATAAGCAACAATAAACAAACAAGGAAATTTTAGGCTGTCTCAAAGGTAAACGACAAATGTTTGATAGGATCTGGTATCAGGGAGATTTTTCCCATGAAATAAAAATATAGCGAAAATTTAGTACTTTTTTCTCTACTCCTTTATAATACTCTTACTGTGTCAATATTATACAAATGAAAATTCTATTACTACAATTTATACAATGAATGTATCTTACACAGGACTATTAGATGAATATATCAAAGAATCGTTTAAAAGAACCGTTCTAACACAAGGAGTGAATCGTTCAGTGAAAAGAATCAAACTTTTTATCTCTAACCTGAAGGCGTTATTACACGCAATAGGTGAGAATTTGCATAACTGGAGTATGACAGTTTTCTAAATTCTTACTCCCAGGATTCTGGACAATAAACATGAACTCACTATGATACATGAACGTAGTCCAAGACAGTAACTGTAAAAATTACTCACTTAAGAGAGTGAATTCTTCCGTTGCGTGGTAGTGAGTACTCCCAGCCATTCATTGCTGTGGCACTTCCTACGCAGCTGGGCTGTTCATTAACTGGACTCACCCAACAAGTCCAGAACGTTTCATCTTTTTTTTTTATTTAATGAAAACAGGATCCTGACGATTTCACCTATCTTTTTAATGAAGATCGTTATGAAAGGAATAATTTATAAATATAAAATGCTACAAAAACATGTTTTAACTCCATTTATGGCCCTTAATGTAGCACATAATGGTTTAAATATATACATGTGTGTATTTTAGCGTTTTTCTTTGAAGTTGAAAGTGCTTATATTACCTTATTAGATGACTGGATATCTAAGAGATTTTTCCGATGAAGTGCAGAAGAGACACTGATAAGAGTGCGAAAATATCTTGTTTATGTTTTGTTTTTTATTAAATTTATAGCTAGCATCCTTATAATGTTACCTGACAAACTTTATGGGCCAGAGATACATTTATTATATTTACATAAGCGAGCCTCTTCCGTAACCTCGTAAATCAGAGTTTTACCAATGCATTATAAAGGAAATTTCAGGCTGTCTCAAAGATGATCGACAAACGTTTGATAGGAGCTGGTATCAAGGAGATTTTCCCCATGAAATAAAAATAGAACGAAAGTTTAGTACTTTTATCTCTACTCCTTTATAATATTCTCTCTCTACTACTGTGTCAATAATATACAAATGACTATATCTTACTATGAATATATCAAAGAGTCGATCTAACACAAGGAGTGAATCGTTCAGTGAAAAGAATCAAACTTCTTATCACTAACCTGAAGGCGTTATTCCCTTAACGTAATAGGTGAGAATTTGCATACCTGGAGTATGACAGTTTTCTAAATTCTTACTCCCAGGATTCAGGACAATAAACATGAACTCATTATGATACATGAACGCAGTCCAAGCCAGTAACTGTAAAAATTACTCACTTCAGAGAGTGAAGTCTTCCGTTGCGTGGTAGTGAGTACTCCCAGCCATTCATCGCTGTGGCACTTCCCACGCAGCTGAGCTGTTCATTAACTGGACTCACCCAACAAGTCCAGTGCGTTTCATTTTTTTCTTTTTTTGAAACAGGATCCTGACGATTTCACCTATCTTTTCAATGAAGATCGTTATGAAATGAATAATTTGCCACTACTTCAGTTTCATATCGTTGAAATTAATTCAACTAATATTAATCCTTATTAAAGAGGTTAACTGTTCAATTTTTCTACAACTACCTAAATTAAACATTCAATAATTTGTACTAATTTATAATATCCTAAAAAGAGTAATGAAACAATTTTTTAGATTATTTAATGAAATTGAGAAAAAAAAAAAAAAATAGAAACCAAACTATGGACTGGCTGTTTGTCTCGATGGATGAAAACTCAATGTACCATTTCTTGTAGACAAAAGTAAGTAGTGGTGTCTACCAATTTTAGTGTTTGTAGTGGCCGATTTTGTCAAGAGTTAATTTTTTAAAACTAGTATAAAGTGGGGAAGGACCCAATGCCTTGGACCTGAGGACTTGAGTGGAGAATCTGGCCATTGCCAGAACACCAATACAACTACGTACTTAAAGCCTGAATCAAGCGTTTGTCATTTGTCAAAAAATACCAAATTCCTACGAATGCTTGTTAAACAAAGAAAGCAACAATTGTCGGTATTCACACACTTGTGAGTTACAGAAATGCAAACATAGTGGAAATCGGACTTTTGTCGGCTATTACCTTCGATTTGCACTATTTTCCCTATAAAAAGGAATAAAAAATTGAGTGAAAGGAAAATAAATTATGGCAAAAAGTAGGTGGCAAGTAGGTGAAAAATGAAAAAATAAAAATCATAGTAGTATAATCAAATAGTATTGAGGTAATCTATAAATAAAACTTTCGTTCTAGAATTTTTATCACATAATTGTTACTTTAAAGACCCACACTTGTAATGTCTTCATAAATGTATGTTTATGGTATATTAAATAAAAAATAAACCAGTAAAGTAAACAATTTTAAACAAGAATAAATTATTGATTCCGAAAGTTGGGATAATATTTTATAATTCATTAAAACTCACTACCAGTGATGCGGCGAGAGGGATGCGCTGGGAACTTGTGGGCTCAGGGATCCTCAGGTCGATTGTGTAAATATTGTATATAAGAGTGTAAATGTGACTAGAGATTATATTATTTTATTTTTTTTTCATACACATAGTTTGATTATGTTCATTTTCTTTATTCTTCTATTTGTATATATTTTAAGAGAGATTTTATCTATTTGTATGTACTTTTTTTTTTTCTTTCATTCATTTATTTATTTTCATTCTTATTTTATATTATTTTAGTATGAATGTGATCATTCATTACTATTACCTATTGCTCACAATAGTGTGGCAGATTGTAATATCTATCAATAAAATTAAAAAAATTCATTAAAACACGGAGAGCACAAATATTCGTCTGTAGGTAGCTCAAAAGCAATACCAACTGAACTAATTGTGGTTGGAACACAAGCGCTGTCCAAACGTGTGTTCAAAAACAAACTCTTGATTGGTTCGCAATAAATTCAGGTCAACTTGCACCAGCCGATACAAAAAACCTTTTCCATACCTGAATTGTCCATATTACGGTAAATGTTTAGCAGCTTATAGGGTGCTGGAAAGAGATTATGTTAAAAGATTCCCATTTATTAATACAGAAAAAATAATTTAACTAACAAGAATATAGGTAGACACTGCCCTGGCTTAATTTAAGTTTTAATTGGTCTTTCTATGGGTGAAAGAGCTTTTTTAAAACTGTATTAAAACCTTTACTCTTTATATCATTTATGTTAAATTCAATTTTTAAAAATCTATGATGAAGATTATTTTAAAAACTAAGGAATAAAAATTAGCTGCAATAAAACATAATTTACGAATAATTATACCATAAAAAAAACTAAATTAATAAATCAATATAAATCTCTACTAAAGATAGTATGCTATATACAAACACGTCAATAGGAAGATATAAAATACAAATAAATAAACAAAAAACATGAATGACTCCTTATCTTGAAGGATATAACTATTAGCAATAGAGTATAAAAAAACATAAATCCGGGACATTAGATAACGAAATTATATAGAAATCAATATTTTTTCATTTCCTGTTATCAATTTATTTATATAAATCTAGCTTTATTTATAGCATTTGATTGCATTCTTACATAATATCATTCGAACTATACATGGTCACTTTGAGTTTTCTTTTTTATAGGACAAAAAATATGACTATTAATAATATAACAATTTATAATCCGGACCAATCTCTTAAAAAGAGGATTTAACAAATCAGATAATTAATATGGATTTAATGGACTTAATGGACAGTTTGTCCGAAACGTCATCCAAAAGATTGATAAAAAAAAAAATGAAGCATTAAGGGCTCATTTCTCTCCTGGAAAATAAATAAGCATAAATAAATACTTTGTATATTTTATATTTGTATAAAAATACGCTCTTACCCAAATATGTACCTATTGGCAATACCCATATCCATTGAAGATAGATAGGGACAAAGATGGAGATAGACTTGCAAATTTCAATCATAAATTTTCTATTAGTATAATGTATAAACATTCACGGAACAGGGGCTATACAGTAACCACAACACAACGACTAGGGTACGCAGACCAGTTTTATTTCTATAGACATTCATCGTTACAGTAGAAAAAAAAATTTTAATAATGAACATGTCTTAATATTATAATATTAATTAGATTTTTAAATACGTGTATGTATTAAATATATATTCAATAAAAAATGATATAAAAATAGACCAATATATAAAAATAGAAGTCAGAAAATGCCAAGCATGAAGTATTATATATTATAATTTAATGATAAAACTATGAGATCGCTAATTCTATTGCTCTTATTTGGCTTCTAAGTGACATTTCTATGGTTACTATTGTCCATTACTTCAGTAAGAATATGAAATAAAATACGAGGAGAAGATGGTTGGGGGTGCGGTCAAAGTGAATCACAAATAAGTTGGTGTAACCTATTTAATTGTGCCAACGTTTCGGCTGGAGTTTCTAGCCTTCTTCAGGGTAAGAACAGAACAAGATAACAACCACAGTAAGTATAGAAGATAAAAGAGAAAGTATAAAAAGAACAACATAAAATGAATAATTTTACAAAATAGAATGAAGTGATGAGAGAAGCGGGAAATAAAATTTATACATAGGTAATTGAAAAAGTGGGTAAAATAACATAATTAAGGAAATGAAATAAAAATGAAGTTATATAATGCAAAGAAGTATGAACATATTAGTTATTAATAATTTAAAAATTGAAATATGGAAAGAAAAAGAAAATTAAGGGGAAGAAAATATATGTAACAATAATAATTGATAAAGAGGCACAATATAAGTAAAGTATACCATAAGAAATGAATAGAAAAAAAATAAATAAAAATAAATAAATAAAAAAAAAAACTTCACGGTCAACTAACTCTCTCTCATAAGTATGAAATAAAATATTATTAAAAGTACATACTAAAATATTTAAGCCATATAAACCCAGGCCGTTCAATACTACCATTTAAAAAAAAACTAATTTCCAATTTTCTTTGTGGGTTCGTCGATCACAAAAGATCTTATAAAATCAATTAAATAGGTTTCAAAATAGGCTGTGAATTTAAAATTTATCAATTAAAGGTTTAGATACTTTTAAAAAAAATTGTTTATGAAAAAAAAAATGGTGTCATCAGTTAGATGCTACATTGGAATGACTTTCCTGCTGAGCCGTACAATTCCATCTATGATACAATTTTTTATCTTTCTATGATAGGGAGTCCCGAAATGAGTCAGTGTACAAGTAGTGACCTAATGACAGAGAAATTAGTTTATTTTATACCAAATAAAAAAAAAGATCGAATTTAGTTCAATAATTTAATTGTAACATTTTTTATAAAATCCATACATGTTAACAACCCTAATCTAACTTCATGACGGCTGCTAATTTTGGTAATAGAAATTTCCGATCAAATCCTGAATTTTACCTAACATTTTCGACTCTTTCTGAAAATTCCGACTAATTTCTACTAAACAAGGTAATCACAACACTCTGTCGAATTACCTAAATTTTCTAGAAAATTATCAGAAGTAAATTAAGATGCATATAGCTTTATTCAATTACTTTTTTACAAAATAAAAGAAGATTAGGTTTAAAATATGTTCAAGAGCCTGATAACATCACGTAGATGGAATTTCGTTTGAAAATACAAGACAAATACCGACAAGGACATCGCAATTAACATAGACAATACAGGTGAATAATTACGAGATATTCACTTCAACGGAATGTAGATGGATATAAAAGAACAAAGAAAAAGAAAAATTTACCCACAAATATCGTATAAGTATTCCTCTACTATCAATTTAATAAAGTCCATAAAAATATTAATGAATACAAAATAGTTAATTAATTAATCTAAATAGAAGTCAGGGAGGACGGACTTCTAAAAAATCTTTACAAAGAATTTTTAATTTATTATCTTATGCCCAAGGCCATAAAACTAGAAAGAAGTCGCAAATTGTTTAATTAGGTTTCATACTTTCACCAAGTAATTATTGTAATTTATGATCTATTTTCTTTGATTTGAAACATAAAGAATTTGACCAATGAAAATTATAGTTTTACTCTAATTACTTAAATACTTTATTAATGTCATCACTTAAGCTGAGATGTTTATGATTCTTATATGTATAACCGAAAGATACAAAAATTTCCATAAAACATAATTAATATTTAAATAATAATAAAAAATAATGACTTCCTAGGATATAAAAAAAAAATTATGATGATTGCCTATATACACGGTAGTTCAAATATTCCGACTGTAAATCTCAACAAGCGAAAATATTTTTTTTGCAGGAAGATAGTCCGGGTGGCGGTCAATAAAGGTATCAAAATAGAAGAAAACTATTCATTGTTAATCAACGTTTCGACCCACTTTGCAGGACTTCGTCAGGGCTATAAGATTGAAAAAAGATGACAACTGAAACGTTGGTTAACAATTTTTTTAAAAATAATTTATTCATTGATATTTACAACTGTATAAATATATACACATCAAGTAAATTTGCTGTAAGTGATATTATGACATGATAAAAACATGTGGAGAATCTACCCATTGATAGAACTCCAAAAACATTTCTAAAGGTGAAGATCTCGAGGCCATCTTCTTTTCAGACGCCTAGGAGGATTATTAGGTAGTGAAGGAGAAGCCAGGTTAGAAACGAGTTGGTTTGGGTGGTTGGGAAGTTTATTATGGATGGATTGGTATCTGGTTCTGGCCAAATCGGCAACATAGGGGATATTGGGGTCCTGATGGATGATTTGATTTGTGACAAAGTAAGGAGCATTAAGGATTTTACGAAGGATTTTGGACTGTAATGGTTAACAATAAATAGTTTTCTTCTACTATTTTGATACCTTTATTGAGCACCACTCGGACTAACTTCCTACAATCTAGAATACTCCAAACGGTCAACTATCTTTTTCCAATTAAGAAATCTTTTCTTTTTTTAAAGAGAGTTTTTATTAATTATTTTTTGCAAATCACCACTAAGACTATAATAGGTACAAGATACATTTTAATACATTATATGTAGCTGTAAATTACCAATAATTTATTGAAAGACAATTATACACTACTACAACATATTCTACTAATAGTATATGTTCGGTACGTTTGTGGGCAGATCTCTTTCCTGATGTCTTGTCGTAGTAAATTACTTTTTGAAGTAAAAATGGGAGTAAGAGAGAATAAGTTTGGTATTAGTAGGTACATTGTTTAAAACATAATTGAAATTGTGATGTAGGATAGTTGCTACTTATCCTCATACACGTATTGTAAACTACCTCTAATTTCCCTATCAAACTTAAAACTGTTTGTCTAATGATAATAATTATTTAAATATAAGTATAAAATCTGAAGCGGTTCGCGCATCACAAAACTTTCACTAGCCACCCTCAATTTGGATTTCTAATTATCACTTGTTCATTAGGGCAAAACGTTCATTATTCCATGGTTTTCATAACAATATTTAAAAAAATGATTTTGTCATAAATCACTACGAAAAAAAAAATATTTTTTTCCTTTAGTCAACTAATCAAATTCTACCATAGTTTATAAATATACATTTTTTTAATTGCCTATAAAAATGACAGATGGCTGATATTAAAGACCACTAGATAGTAAATTGATATCAAAATTGTTAAAACCACTTTTTTGGGAAAATGTATAATCTAATGAGACTTTCCCATTTTTTAGGGGAAAAAAAGAACTGACACATCCCAGGTAAGTAAATACCTCAAATTTTCATTTCCTACACCTTAGCATTCTAAACTAATACTGTACACACACACGCATAAGGAGCATTTTGCGAAACTTTGTTATTTAGACTCAGGGACCTTAAAAAACGAATTTACCTAAAACAATCAGATTAGAATTTTTTTACGATCACAATAC
>NW_027104696.1:1095554-1097776 GCF_000696795.3 Halyomorpha halys | reverse complement strand
ATAAGTAAAAATCAATAAAATAAAGCCGAATAATGTTGGTATATTCAATAAAATAAAACATACAGAAAAAATAAATTCAGGAAGTAAACAGACTATTTAAAATGTATTTTTTAAAAAAATATTCATTCATATTCTTATAATTTTTTCACACGATTGTTGTTATTTTTCCTTTATTACAGATCGGATAAGATAGTAAACACAATAATGACTGACTAATACACACAGAAGTGTATTTATATATCATCTGTAGTCAACAATAATATTTAATATAACATCTACTGATCAAAATAAGAAGATATTATTGGTATTAAATCAAATGTTTGTTAACATAATAGGAAAATTAAAAAAAAAAAATTTTTTTCTTGAAAATGGTAATAAAAAATAATTTGACAACTAAAAGGAAAATGCACATAAAAAAAATATATATATATTAAAGGAAGAGAATAATAAATAATGCATTGTTCTAAAATAATTAATATAAACACAAAACGTTTAATTTTTGAAATCATAATTCCATTACAAATGTTAATTTCCATCTTAGTAACAAGATAAAACAACATTAAAATATAATAAACAAAATGCACTTGAAAAAAAAAGTCGCAAATAATCTAGTAAATAAATTAAGACTCTTATATTAAAAAATGAATACGCAACTGTAATAATAAATACAAACATAAGAAACAGAGAGACCTAATTTTTGGGTAGTATCAAACACGAATAATAAATAAAAACCAAGATCATAGAAAAATTGAATCATACTTTTTGCAAGATGTGTATTACAAAACAAATAAAAAAAAAAAAAATGATTAGTTAATTAAATACGAGTATTTTGTTTTTCAGATAAGGTTGTAAACCATAAAATAAAATTATGGAGATTATTAAAAATTCGAAATCTCGTGTAATATTTTCATTTCTATTTTAATCAATCAAAAATTTTGTAATAATTGGTTAAAAAATTAAATAAATTATCATAATTTCCTTAATATGATCAGTCCATATAATGAAATTATATAAATACCTTAGATAAGGCTTCGTATAAGGCCTTTTTGGACTCAAGAAAAGCTTCACTGTGACAATAAGACGAACAGGAACGATATGAATATTCGATATAGAATCCAACGAGCTATAATGAGCACTGACAAGGAGATACGAGACAGATCCTGCTGAAAGAGCCGCAGAATACCGACTGAGGAACGCTATCTCTAGAGAGCGCCTCGGGCAGGCCCCACTATTTTTAGATCCTCTACAGAGAATCTACCGGAAACTGCCAAAGTAGTGGGGGAGAATTCGGAAAGTCATAGGGTATCGGTGATTTTACATAAATATATTATGTAATTAAATAGATTGATTGCAATACACTAATTCGTAGCGGTATAAAACATGACAATTGAATCTCGACGGATAGTCAAAGTAATAGGTAAAAACAAAATCACTAATAATTTACTGAATATATAAAATATTTATCATTAAGGATATCAAATAATATAAATAAAAAATATATATTCTACTAAGATATTTGATGAGTTAACTCTGGCAATAAACCAATACTATGTCTAGCGATTTCGTGCAGATCATTTTGTGGTGGTAAGTGAAGACCTTAAAGAGCAAAACAATATGATTTATTCTTTAAGACTAAACTGAATGTTATACTCAATTTCTAAACATTGTTTTAAAATACGCAACATTAACATAAAAATATATAATACGACTAAAAATGTAAACCGTACATCTCATACATATTTGTTGCTTGGAACATGTACACGCATAGGGCACAAAGCAAAAAGATACATCCTTCTTCCTTTTTAAGAAGAAAGATAAAGTCAAATGTGCAGTGTCGTTGGGGGAGGAGGGAGTTGAGCAGCCCGAGGACACTTTTTCAGCCCCCTTATTTAAGTATTTAAATTTAAAAGACTAAAATATACAGTAATACTAAAGAAAGTTTTGTCAAGAACAATCATAATTATCGTGTATTGTGCAGGTTACAAATAAAAATGTTATGAAATCAAATAAATCAAATCTTTACAAGATATTATAGATATTTATAGTGAAATTTTACCGCCCACAGAAATCTAGTTTGCACATTTTTCATTGTGAACTTTGGGAATGTTGAATAATAGATGAAGGAAAAAAAAATTGACTATCCACAAGATCTCCATCATGAGATTAAAAATAAAAAGTAAAGTCGCCCAAGATAAAAGGACCGAAACATTACTATATATATA
>NW_027104696.1:1093661-1095504 GCF_000696795.3 Halyomorpha halys | reverse complement strand
AGTTGTTTGAAAAAGGTTAAATAAAAAAAAAAAGTCACTTAAAATTAAATTTTGAAAATAAAATCAATAAAAAATGTATTCTTATATAGTTTTATGTCTGTAATATGTGGTCCTTAAGAATTTTTTTTCCTAAATCTTTTTGATTGATAGTTAATAATTTAAAAATTAATCCCACTAAAAAAAATAAATAAATAATAATGTGGTTCATAACAAATAAATTTGTTATGTTTTTTTTTTATTATATATCTTTATTGAGATTTACAACTGTACATAATAATACATTTAGTAAATTTTCGGTAAGTTTATAATGGAGTGATACAGGCATGTAGGGAAACTGTCCATTGGTAGCACTCTAAAAATTTGTTAAGTTAAATAATAAAAATTAAATAAATGACATATGACATATTTGATCTCAATCAGATGCCACGTTTGTTTTTTCTTCTTTTTTTCATCATAGACTAGAAGAGAGAAGACTCCTTATCTCTTATCAGTAGGACATCTCCGGGAGGGTCAGCGAGGAGGGACGGTCGTTCCGGAAGAGTAAGTCAAAGCCTTTGGACCGGAGATTACAGAGGAAGGGTTCCCTAATTAGCCATCGCAGGCTAAAGAACCCTTTCTCAACAGTCAAGAGAGTAGATAAAACCCTATTCACATTATTTTTTGTTTTAATTAACAGCCATTTCTATTTTTTTTTTTCGTAAACTTTTTTATTATTATATTAGTTTAATACATACATATAACAGGGAAATGATATTTTTATACCAGTGAAATATTGCCTTGGACCGTCTTGTAGCATTATAAAGTTAGTTGCAGGGTCCAATTAAGGTAGTTAAGAACAAGTAGATAACGCCAGTAGATCATTGGAACGGGGAGGGAAGCCATTTCTAAGATATGTTCTAGATAGATGCACGGAGAATTAACTTATGCGAGAAGTTAAATTGTTTTTATGAACGATTAACGTATGGTACTGGAACCCGATGCATCAAATCCAGCACATAAAACTACAAATAATTTTAAAAATTATTAGATCTTTAATTGATCGCGTGTAATTAATAAAGGAATATGAAACGTTGGTGTAGAATAAAATATTTTATTTTTTTGTTTACTATTTTTTTTTATTAATTAAAAAAATTATTTCCCACTACACTTAACAACGAAACGCACTTTTCACCGAGAGGTCCTAAAAAGTGCATCCTAATGAAAAAGGCATAGCATAACAAATAATAAATGCTGCATTGAATGAATGCCATAACGACATGATCGGTAATCATCTACTTCAGTTGTTCCATTGACTCCAAGAAGTTCATATACAACCAGAACAGGTGTAATTGGAATTACACCATTGGCCCAATTATTAGATTATGATGGTACTCATTAGACGCATAATTAATTGCTCTTAAATTTATTTTCTAATAACTTTTACAATCGGATCCACCATTTGGAATTATAGGCGAAAAACCAAAAGACCTCACATTTCTAATTCGTTACTAGATCGAACTATAAACTACAAACCTAAGCGAAAAATGTTTTTTTTAAGAAATTAAAAAAGTATTAAATTCTGCATTGAATGAGTACTATAAATAATTAGGTCAAGTACGAGTCGTCAACTGTAGACTGTCTAAAACCAAAAAACGACAATTTATTTTTTTAATATTTCAAAAAACTAAAATATAGTACTGTATAGAATCCATACTTACAACGGAGAATCCTAAAATAACTCCTAAATGGTACAGTCTGGTGAAAAAATGTTTTTTTTTTTTTTTTATATTTATTTATTTGTTGATATTTACAACTGTATAAAAAAATACAACCAGTAAATTTGATCATAATGACATATGATATG
>NW_027104696.1:1087406-1093246 GCF_000696795.3 Halyomorpha halys | reverse complement strand
GGTGGTATTTATTTTTATGTCTTTGACGCGTGAGAAGCATCTAAAATTTGGCTGTCCGATTAAGTCAGCGATCTCTCGACCGAATGTGAAAAAATGTAAAACAAAAACATTACATACTGCGTTGAATGAGCACCACAACTTAATAATTCCGTAAAGTGCTAAATCGAACCTGAAAATAATTTTTGCAATTTATGATTAAAATTTCTTTATTTATTTTTCTTCTAATGCATTTGGCATTTTAGAGGGACTAAAATTCTCTGATTGTATTAAAAATATTTACATTCTAATATAACAATTATAGTATATATCTAAGTAATTTGGGTGTTAAAGGCAATCCTTCCACCGGACTCGTCCCGCTAAGACCCCCGGGGAGCGACGGCCCAATATCACTTTTAAAATATTAGCTTAAACCGGGAAGAGGAGACTGTAAGATAGTTTAATTGAGCAATATTTAAAAAGCACATGAAATTGAAAAAAGTCGTAAACAAAAATAATTTTTGAAATACGCGCATCACACAAATTTTACTTACCACCCTACATACTTCCTTAAGGGATCCAACAAAGCTGAAGTTGTAGCTATTTTTTTCATTTAATTTTAACGAATATATTGCTATAAATATTCGTAGATTAGAGATTATTGAGGTGATAATAACGAACATAAACTTCATTCCTGTCAAGAATAAGATGGATCAATGAATCATAACGTAGCAGTAATTTAATCGGAAAATGTGGGGCTTTTCCGTTTCAAATAGGATGTTTCTATTTTCCTAGTTTAATTGTTCATAAAATTCTTTACCATATTGTATTTCTCCATTGGTAACTATTACATTGAGAGCTGTTATTTATTTATTATTTTCCTATTAAATCAAAATTGAAGGTACTTTAAAGATTCTTCAAAAATTCGCTGTTTATTCCTTGTCAGACTATTACAATAAGAATAAGATCTAGATGATATGAAAGATAATTTAAAATTGTACGTTGATAAGTTTAATCAAAATCGTTTTCGAGAAAACTGGAAAAATGTAAAAATCGATTCTATAAATTACCGGTCAGTCGACTTAATCGAAAGAATTGCTGGTACATCCCATGCATGTACCCACAATAAACATTTAATTTCAATTACGACTTTTTATTTTGGGGCTAGGCTGTTCACAGGCACACAGAGCATTTTGCCAGACTTCATTATTTGGACTAAGGAGATCCCAAAAAGTACATTTGGGTCGAAAACGCAAGTTCGAAATTTTCCAGAATCGGAATATTTTACCTTAAACTGAAATATAGTACTAAATATGAATCCATACGTAACACAGAAATGCATTTAAAACGCTCAATAATTAGTCAATTATTTTAATAAAATAATGAATTAGGTATTTTTTTTCACCTATTACTCCTAAACGGTGCATTGATATGATGAACGGTAAAACGATATGATTTTTACAATATATTAAAACCTATTAAATTCTACGTCGAATTAATACCTTTACGTAAAAATATAGTTAAGTACTTAGGTCGGAAACCACTGGTAGCCGCTTGGCCTCCAATGGCTGGGATAGTTCTATGAAGTTCATATGCAATCAGAGGAGATTGTTTACGACCATAGAATCTCACCGAATCATTAAGTTACACTTAATTGACTTAAAATGTAATGAAATATTTAATTTGTTATATAATAATATTTGGAAAATAATTTTTGTTCCCTTTTTCAAGTTTGTACTTTCATCAGTTAATTAATAATCATTACATGTGATTTTCCCTTTCATCAAAACCTCTACTGACTAAAATACAAATTATTTCTGCCTAGTATATTTCTTCAAGGTTAAATACACAACAGCTAATCCATTATTTATATTTATCTGTATGTGAATACCGATATTCCATTTAACATACTAATTATAGAAAAGTGTATCAATTCATTTAAAATGTGTGTGTAAAAAAATACCTAAAATCCCTGGAACTCAGTATGAGAAATGCTTTTGACTTTGTTCTAATTCTTGTATTTTTGTTTCTTCTTTGATCTTAACTTCATACAATTTACTGGTTGTCAATATTTTTGTTTTCCAACGCCTTAATTTCTAAATTTAGATGTTTTCCAGGGATTATTTCAAAAATTGTACGACTCTTTTTACTTAAGAATCTTTTACAATCATTGTGCAATCCAGATCAAAAAATTGATAAAATGGTACAGTAACTATAGTGCGATAACAAATTGAGGACATTAGAGAATGTAGCCGCTAAGGAAGTATTAGCTATCTGCTGCCCGAAAGGGGCCCCTACATGGTCGGTCAATAAAACCTTAGGTGGAAATTCAGATCGATTATGTAGGAATAATATTGATGGATCCCAGAGAAAATTTTGAAATCCAATCAAAATTTGAAGTACATAAGATACTGACAAAGTAGAAGGAAGGCTACGGGTGTTTCATTCATATAGTGCATTTCACTTTATTCTTGTACGCAAATACCAGAATAATGGCCAAATAAGGTTCAATTAATTCAGAATAATATACGTTGCAATAGACCTTACTTTTTGCTATCTCTTATAAAAGTAAGCGTGGACTGTATTGTTTTGGTAAAACCTCTACTCTCGTAAACCTCTACTCTCCTGTCCTACAGTATTCTTTCTAAATACTCCACTAACGCCTGTTTAACAGATTCGATACTTAGGACTCCATCTTGACAAGAAACTTACTTGGAATCCACATACAAGACTGAAACGACAAGAAATTGCTCGTATATTCCGATTGCTACAACACCTACTTGACAAACGCTCTAAACTTTCCATTCACTACAAAAAGTTAGTATACACTACGATAATCAGACCAATTTGGACAAATGGAATTGAACTCTGGGGCTCTCCCAAACCATCAAATTTCTCCCGCATCCAATCCTCACAAGCCAAAATCCTTGATGCTCCTAATTACGTTACAAATAAACTCATTCACAAAGACCTTAACATTCCATTCGTTGCAGATTTGACCCAAAACAGGTATGCGTCTTTTCATTCCAAACTCCTTACCCATCCTAACCCATTAATTCTTAATCTCTCATCCTTAACAATCCCTGGTAATCCTCCGAGGCATCTGAAAAGAAGATGGCCACGGGACCTTCTAATTTAGATTAATGCTTGAAGTACCACCAATGAGTGGTTCCTTCCCAAGATTTTCAAGTATAAATGAAACATGCAACATATTTACTTATTGTATTTATTATTTGCACAGTTGTAAATCACATTAAATAAATAAATAAAAAAAACAGGGGAAATCATGAAGCTAAAAATTTTATATGGGCGAGAGCATCTTGTCACCTGTATGTTTGATTTTTAACAACATTAATTATTTAATTGAAAATTTTCCGCGCTGGACTGCGGCCTTACAGACAGCCACCCAAAAACTCGCACCTGAGCACAAAAGGTCACCAGCAGTCCAGTAGACCATGCAGAAAAACACGACTAAAACTAAATTTCATTCATTCCAAACAATAATAAATCATTGAAGGGGTGCCAAGGTAGAGGTCTACAACCAGAATAAATTGATTTATTAAAAACATTGAATTATGTCAGAAAGTTGTTGTTCAATTTTTACAAATACTATAAGATATTAAAGTAAATGTCCTTGGAAATCAGGTATTTAACTATTTCAGGTACAGGCCATACCACTAGAAGTTCATTATATTCCAGAAAAAACGGTAATATCCCTGATAGAGCTTTATATTTTCTCTTTGAGTCCTAATACAATGAAGGCTCTGAAAACGGTAGATTTCATGGAATACTACCCAGAGTCAAAACTGAAATTTATTTTGTACCCTCCCCCTCCCGCAATAACTCATCTGTATGTATATCGCCAGTAAAAATAGATGGATTGACTATCTATTTTATTATTATTAACTATCTATTTAATTTTTAAGTGCAGAAATAGTAACACACAAAAGTGTAGGTGTAGCATGAAAATATATCGAACTTTTACTGTTCATAAAAATAAATTAAATAATTTATATATTTAGGGACTGATCCACAACTGGTGACGGTCTGGATCCGAGTAAATAAAAGAGAAGAAAAAAACATTATTCAAAAACAGCCAAGATTTTTATGTCCAACTTCATTGGGTAGCTACATAGCATACTTATTCAAATCTAATCTGACAATTTCTTTTTAATCTTACAAGGCATAACAATTAAATAATATATAATAATAGTATATGACAAGAGGAGAAGATGGTCGGATTTTGGAGTGCGGGTAGCAGAAAAAAACAGAAATAAACAAACTTATTTTTTAGTCAATTATTTATTTTATTTTATTTATTTGCATTTATTTACTTATTTTCTCTCTGAATGATGGTTATTGCCTTTTTGTTTTTATAGCTATAACGAAAACCTGAAAATTAGATCGAAACGCCGGCACAAATAAATAATTCGTTTGTTTATTTGGGTTTTTTTCTGCTGACCACACCTCGCTCCCCCCCACAACCATGCCTCCTCTTATATATCTATGGTCAGCTATCTTCATATCAATAGTACATAACGGTTTTTTCTTCGCTTTGGTTTTTTTTATCTTTATATTCTTTTTGATTATTTTTCTTCTTTCTATACTTCATTATTTTTTTTTTTTGTTAATCTCTCTTTTTTGTATTTCTTCCTTTTCTCTCTCTCTCTCTATATATATATATATATTTTTTTTTTTTTCATATTTTCATTTTCAACCCTATTTGACTTTCCTCTTTTTTTTTTCCTCCTTATTTTCCCTCTCTTTAACATAAATAAAACACACCTAAAATACAAGACACAACTAATATTCATTTCAAATAAAAATAATAATAACAATAACTTTATAATAATTTATTTTCGCTGGACAAGCGCTAGGTTATATAGACGCTCGTAAACATTGCCCACATCACACAGGATTGCGGAAGTCGTTTCCCTTTACAAGTGAAACTAGAATAATGTGGGTTTACTCTAGTTTCTACAACACGAAGTGCAGATTATGAAACGCTACCTTAAATGCAGTAAAACATAAAGATTTTTACTGTTACTTTATAATTTTTCATCGTATAATAAACTTAAAATAATTTGAGATAACCGCCTTGTTTTATGCAATATTTATTTCACATTAAGGCAAAAAAATAAATATTAACCAACGTGTGGATCGAACATGCAATGCTCCGAACCGTCTTGAATGAATAATATATTTTAATAACTGTTTATGCATTCATTGAACTTAACGTTTCTAAACTATTGGAGATAAATTGTTTTAGTACAAAATTCCAGTACTACCCAGTGCTTCAACTTTCCGTACTATTACAAAATCAAACAATGGACAAAAATCTCAATTTTCATATATGTGTATTTAAATTTTTACTCTATAGTTATATTAAGAAACTATATTAAAACATCAAATTGCATAAACACAATACAACAACTTAAAAAAACAAGATGGCGTCCTCAGAATTCAATTCATACCAATAATCAGTTGAATGCTCTCCAGTTCAGCACACAGCGTCTGTTTCTCTTGAAATAATATTAGAATTGTTCCTTTATTTAACTAACTTTAATTTGTTATTTAAGTAGTTCCTAATATTATTCTTGATTATATCTCCCTTTATTAGTTTTTATTCACAAAAACTAAAAGACTTCTCTAAACTCTCTTATCAACTAGTTAAGCGACTAAATATCAAGTTTTCTAAAACATATGATTTAGCATAAGTATTAAGTATTGAAGGTAAATTCATTTGCCGAAATTCATCAAGTAATATATATATATAAGTTACAATCAGGGTATAGGTATTATGACTCTTAATACCTAAACTCCCCATGTCAACATACCAGAATGTATATATATAGGATTAGAGA
>NW_027104696.1:1078314-1081446 GCF_000696795.3 Halyomorpha halys | reverse complement strand
TTTCTTTGAATTATGGAAAAAATTGCATATATCTCTGAAAATCGGGCCATTCATAGAGAAAATACATAATTAGTAAGTAATAAATTAGTAATTAGTAGTATTAAAAAGACTGCCAGACTTATTTCTCTTGATTTTTGAAAAAAGTGTGAGCGTGTTCACCGCACCGAGAATACATTTCGATCATTTGAATATTCATTACATATCGTCAACTTAATGTTAAAATATCGACGTACATACATTTTCTTATAAGATACCATATCAGCATAAAATAATGTTCTTTGAAATTTAAATATATATCACATTTGGTATGAAGGTGGCGGTCAATAAAGGTATCAAAATAGTAAAAGAAAACTATTTATTGTTAATCAAAGTTTCAACTCAAACCAGTTGTGATCTGTATTTCAATCTAATAGCCCTGCAAAGTGGGGCGAAACATAGGTTAACAATAAATAGTTTTCTTTTACTATTTTGATAGCTTTATTGACCGCTATTGTTTTTTAATTTTCAGGCTCATCAAATAATACTAATTTTGTTTTCTTTGAATTATGGAAAAAATTGCATATATCTTTGAAAATTGGGCCATTCATAGAGAAAATACATAATTAGTAAGTAATAAATTAGTAATTAGGAGTATTAAACAGACTGCCAGACTTATTTCTCTTGATTTTTGAAAAAGGTGGGAGCGTGTTCACCGCACCGAGAATACATTTCGATCATTTGAATATTTATTACACATCGTCAACTTAATGTTAAACTATCGACGTACATACCTTTTCTTATAAGATACCATATCAGCATAAAATAATGTTCTTTGAAATTGAAATATATACCACATTTTGTATGAAGGTGGCGGTCAATAAAGGTATCAAAATAGTAAAAGAAAACTATTTATTGTTAATCAAAGTTTCAACTCAAACCAGTTGTGATCTCTCGAAACATAGGTTAACAATAAATAGTTTTCTTTTACTATTTTGATAGCTTTATTGACCGCCACCCGAACTATCTTCCTCCAATATATTTCATACGGCCAACTATTTGCTTCCTATACCATGTTTTTTTTTTTTTTTTTTTTTTAATATGTTTATTTAACACGAATGAAACTGAATTCAAATTGTCTTAAATTAAATAGTACTAAAAGTTTCCAATCCGGGACATAACCCAAAAAAGTATATTTATGTAGTTACTGTTGTTTGAAATTAAGAACCGGCAAATTTGAAGATAACAGTGTAACAAATTGTTTACAGGAAGAAAATCGTTCATCTATAAAGATTTTAAAGAAAAATTATGTCTCACAGTGGGTAAACCGAAAGTTGGATTTGGCTAGAATATTGACGGGAATACCGTTAGGATTTTCGAAAACGCTACTTTCAACACATCTACTACTGGAATTAATACTGACTTGTTTTAAAACTTATCAATAAATACTTATGATTATTGATAATAAATATTTAATAGATATAGAAGAAACAATAATAATAATTTTTCAATGTTTATGGTGTTATTATCTCCTATAAGAGATTGTGACATGTACATCGACTGATCCTACTCACTGATAAATAATATAATATTTATAAATATATATAATAATAGAAATAAAGTATTTTAAAATGATATCCTTTTTATATTACACCTACTCTTCCTCCGTAGTTTTCCTTCCACGAAGTTGACCGGTTTTCCCCAGCACTCCAAGTTGCTTATCCTCTGGATTTCCCACGCTTTCTTTGTGAAAATATGCGTACCTCACGCAAAGAAAAAAATATATACTTGTTGAGATTTACGTTTTTTTTTAAATCTAATATCTCAAGTGTTTTATTTACTACGCACTTCTGATTCTGAAGATAATTACTAACTATTACAAAATAGAATTCATCATTTACTAAATAAAACAATTCTATTGATTTCCTCTGAAATTTATTTGTCCCAACTTTAAGAGATTTAAGAAGAAACGACAAGTGTATTTTATCAATTTCACTTCCATATAGATGAAATATATAGTAAGGGCTATTGTGATCGTGAAAATTTTCAAATTTACATTTTCATCCGAAATACACGTTCCGTTTCCCCAAATTGATCTCTGTGTCTTCATAAGTGAACAGCCTCAGGAACAAAATTTATTACATTTCCTCTAAGACAGCTATAACGATTTTGATTAAACCTGTAAATATCAATGTACAATTGAATGGTATTTAATATTAGTCTACGTCGATATAATTTGACATGATTTAAATGCCGAATTTTTGAAAAAGTGCATATAGCTACTTATTACATATCAACTGTTCTCTATATTTTGGTAAATAATAGATTAAAAGGAAAAAGAAATACAAAACATTTTTGAAATACCATAAAAAATGTTAATATATCTTTGAAAATACAATAAAAAATCGATTAAAATAAAATTTAGATTGTTTAAAATATAATACAGATCGATTATATTTACAGTAATATTTGTTTGTGTGTGATAGTTTAATCGAGCAATATTTAAAAAGCCCCTGAAAACCTCCTCTCCCGCCCTCTGTGGTAGCCTTATCTGATTTTTCAAACAGAAAATTATAGCGAGAAGGTTGGTCGATGTACGAAATGTCACAATCTCACAGTAGGAGATCATGACACAAAAAAGGCAATCCTTCCCGGCCGGACTCGCTCCACTAAGACCCCCAGGGAATGACGGTTCTATATTACTTTTGAAAAACTAGCTTAAAACGGGAAGAGGAGACTTTAATATAGTTTAATCGAGAATATTTAAAAAACGCCTGAAATTCCAAAACGGCATGAGCCTTCGTTCTGAGAAACATAACTTCACAGTTAAAATTTCCTATTAAAAGCTGTCTCGAAATAGATTATAGCATTACTAGTTCCTTAATAATATGCTGTCAGCACAGATTTAGTTCAAACTTCACTATTTAATCGGTCTTTTTTTTTGACAAAAACTTCGTAAGTGGCCGGCAAAAACCTGAATTCAAAATGCCAAAATAGGACTTAAGCTTAGCTCCTTCGTTCAAGATACATAAAAAAATTATGTGGCAAGACATGACACCGACGTGTTTGTCACTGGCAACTAACGTTCGGTTTGCACGTGACCAACACAACACGTTGCTATTACCGGACATGAAAGGGTTAATTTCAACCGAAGGC
>NW_027104696.1:1044165-1077735 GCF_000696795.3 Halyomorpha halys | reverse complement strand
TGGGTAAAGATAGTGTAGTAGTGGTGCGCCGTGTAGGAGTGATGGTCGTAGTATTACTTTGTATATGAGTAATTTGAGTCTGAGTGACAGCCCTGGTGAGTAGATGAGGTGTTTAAGTTGGTATGATGTTGTCTTGACGATTTGTAAACCGAAGGCACTATAATTTATTTGGAAGTTATACAACTGTGTTGTTAGTGTCTTCAAACAATAAAAAAAAAAAATGTCAGTAAAAACGTCATCAAGCCTTCGTGGGAATGAAACTATGAAAAACTTCAATAATCAACTAAATAAGAAAACAAGGAGAAATATATATCCAAATCGGGGGGAAAAAATGGCAACATTTTTTCATCAAATTTTGTCCAAAATCAAGCTATAGTTCTACACATGAATCCAAACCTAAACGGATACGCATTTTTGGTGGTCCAAAAATGATTACTAAGCAGTTAATTAGTTTAATAAAGTAATGCATTCTAAATTCTTCTCAGCAAGAAAGTTGTAATAAAAAAAATTAAAGAGTATCAAATTCTGCATTGAATGAGTATCATAAAGTAATAATTCGGTCAAGTGGCATGGTCACAAACCACCTCTTATGGCTTCATATGGACTTCACAGGGGTCTTAGCGGGGTGGGTCTGGCCGGGAAGGATGGCCTATTAGAGCCGAAGGAACAACCGGAGTAGATGATTATAGCTTGGCCGAATTATTACCTAACGATAATCATTCAAAACGTGATTTAATGTTCTTTATTTTTTTTTATTATAACTAAGAAAAATTAAAAATTTTTAATTCGTTACTTCATCAAATTGGTATGTTTTAGAACCACTAGAAATGCATGAAACTAAAGTAAGTGTGATAAAAACTAATCGTTAAAAATATTTGGAGATGTATATTATAAGGGCTGTATTATATCGGGCTTCTGTACAACATGCTAGTGACTAAAGATAATTATAATGTATATTTTAAGTGCCGAATTTCTCAAACAACGCGAATGATATTGACAAAAATACCAAATGTCTTCTCCCAGAATGCCTTTAACCTATTTAAACCAACAGTCTAATTGCCGAAATTCAAGCCAGGTCAGTAATTACCATTAATTTTATTAAGGGTACTTAACAACAACTAACAATCCAGTAAATAAGTTAACGAAGTTTAAAAGCTGTGCGTCAAAAACGTGAGGAGGGGGTGGCAAAAATAAACTGGGTTTTCATAATTGCATCCCTTTGGCAGACTGTCAACTTGTCGGATTAAAATATTGTGCATAGCTATTTCCTATCTAGGCTAAAAGAAAAGGAATTTCGCCCACATGGCCTCTCCAATTGTACATGGGCGATATAAGTGCTTGATTTCTAGGCAATTATATGAATACTGAATAGGAAATAATTAGATTATTTCAAAACAAAGTCTCCCAAATAGAAGTAAATAACTGACCAATATATGCTTCGTCAATAATCTTTATTTTCGGGGAAAATACGACGGAAAGTGTATTACCGATCCTTCTAGCCTCAGAACATATTTCTAGATCAACTCCAATCAATAGCCCAATATCCCTGAAACGAACAGGGCTGCTTATAATCGATTTTACAATACGCTGACTATAAATAATATAAGAGAGGAAAGTATGTTTAAACTTAAATAATGTTAATAAGGTGGCAACTGATCCATAAACATTAGGAAGATGACAAAACCTACGCGTGTACATTTTGGCACTTTGATGACTTTCGAAATAGCACGAAGCCCTTTGAAGGGAGGAAGAAGAGAAGTTTAACCTTTAACACCGGATTAAATCCACGAGTGAGACCACTGAACCGAATCAACGACGACGCGAGAGCTGGGCTCTCCTAAGACCTGGAAGAACGAGCGTTCTTCAATACGTCATTGGAGTGGCGTCATAAAGGAAATTTAAACCAGATATCAGCATAAGATAAAAACATTAATTTTTAACCAGGAAAATGAGGGTCTGTGTGATACTCAAAATAAGAGTGTGAGTGTAGTTACTGGTTGTAAATTATTATGAAAGCGGTGTATAATGAACTTAAACAAAAACAAATTAACATGAATAAGTGGTACTAGCAAGATCATAAGACAAAAAAATATTAGAAGGGAATCTTCCCAGGACACTTCGCCCACAAAATCCCAGAATTAGACCCGGTCTTATCTCATCTTTAAAACCTTTACTTGTAACGAATAGACCAGTCTTTAAAAAAAAAAAAATTTATCGATCAACATTAACAAAGTACCGAAACTTAGAAATCGTAGTGAACCTACGTTAGAGTAAGTTCGATTTTGTCCACAATAAACAAAAACATCCAACTTGAACAAAATCAATGGATAATAAATGCTGATTCTTTCTTATCATTAAAAAAAGGAGTTAATTACTTACCACATAATTCCAATTTACAGTATAACAACAAAAAATAAAACATAATAGAAATGACATAGGCTATATTCATCTTCACAGTTTTCTTCTTATTCTCTTTTACTTTATTCAGAATGTGAGATCGGGACCTAAATTTGGGAATGCATGATTGTGTCATCTTCCGTTTAAGGTAATTACCAAATTTTTATTAATTAATTGATTAAAACGCATGATGCATATCAAAAGATACAAATTAAGAAAATACACAACAAAAGTCATCAACAAACCAAGTAAACAGAAGTAATAAGAAAAGATACAGTGCAATGTTTCCTATATCCGTCAGCGATAGCGTTCGTGGTCGCCCACCATCTACTTACCGAAAGACTACTAATATATATTCATCTTGCCCATTTCGCCAGTTTTGTCAAGCGGACTGAATACAATTTTTAAAAATGGACAAAAGACCTACTCTGTACTAGATAGTGATAAAAGAAAAGACAAGAAATCGAAAAGTTATTTTAATACGGAATTTTTTTAAAAACCGGTTAGTTAGAGATTGAAACGAAAATTAACATTTTTTCTGAATGGAATATGGTCCGGGTGCGGTCAAAAAAACTCAAATAGTAGATAATTATACTATTTTATATTTTATTATAATTATCTACTATTTGAGTTTTTTCCTTGACAGCGTCGGGACCATTTTCCTTTTTTTTCCCCATAGAAGGACCTTTCAAGACCACGCGGATATCATTACTTTTTCCTTCTCACTTTTTCTCTTCTTCTCATCATTTCTGCGTGCCTTTGCTTCCTCTCTTCCGGCCGCATAGTCCCTTCCATTTTTCTTTATTTGCCACAAGAACATTTATTTATTTAAATTTTTTTCTGCACTGTTCTCTATCCAAGCAGTCCCTGTCTGTTATTTTCAATTTCTTTGTCTTCCCTCTCATTGGCTTCACATATCCTCCTACGCTCTTATATTCACAGATTCTGTCAAAGAGTTTCTTGTTTAGTCTGCTTTGGTCCATTCTTATCATGTGCTCATAGAATCTCAGTTAAGATATTTTGGTTATTTAAATAAGAAAAAAGAAAAACTAACAGAAATCGTCTTGTGTTAGGAAACAATTTGAAATTTATTTGTAACATTCCTGAAGATATTATTACTTTTCTGAATAAAATTTATGATTATTTTAAAAAGGTTTTGATAGGTTTAAAGAAAAAAAATTTATGAACTTCCAGTCATAGCTTTGATGAATTTAATTACAGCTGCATATGAAGATTAAAATGTAAAAATATCTTTGTTAAATTCTGAACACAAAAAAAATTTGAATAAAAAAATCTCAGTGATATATAATTATTTTTTCGGGAGCACTACTTGGGCACACCCAATCTCCATAAACTGAGTACCCTTAATTGGGGGAAAAACTGGTGGTTAAGCTTGATCTTGAATAACTTCTTGCACAAACGTTGGTTTAGAAACAGCACTTCTTAGCGAAGTACTAAGGTCTATTTCGAATATTTTAAGGTACGATATTATGCCTTGCAATCATTCATGACAAATTTTGAATTTAGACTAAGAACATAAAATATGATTTAAATTATTAGCTTTGTCAGGGCAATTAACTACTTCAATTAACATGATATTGCAAGAGAAACAATTTAATTTTTAGAAAATAAGCTGAATAAGAAACATAAGTATAACCAAGTTTAAACATCAACAACTAAAAGTTTTGTATGGTTTCTACCATTAATTTATCGCTATAATCACCTTGTCGATTACCTTGAATTAATTCAAATCATATGCAAGACATTGTGAATGTTCTTCAAAGCTAAACAATTGTAAATAAAATTCTGAAATTTATGAAATTTTAATTGACTCAAAATTCAAATGAAGTGACAATATTGGCAACAAAAGAACATGGTAGAAATTAACAAAAATTGTTAATAATATTACTATTGAAACATTCTGAATAAAGTAAAATAAATTCCTCCAAGCTGAAACTTATCTCGATTAAAAAATTTGTGGGCAGGAATAAATAGATTAGAAAAAACAATTAACCTTATAAATTATTGTCTGAAATTCGATTCTCAAGAATCAAATATCAAGAGCATTAGGAATTATTTATGCCTATAAAAAAGCTAACTAATGAAGCAATATCAATGATGAAGAGAATAAATATTGATCACATATTTTTATTATCTCAACTTTCAATACTACCGAATCATTGCAAACATTTGAAAAAAAAAAAATTTCCTATTTTTAATGGTTTTTATAAAGCATTAAATTTTAGGAAGTAATTCCTACACTAAAATTAGTTAACTCAAAAAGAAATATCGATAGATAGATGGAACTAATAATTTGCACCCAAAAAGAATAAATTGACAGACATTGGAGCAAGTGGATTAAATGGAGGGAAAGTTAGCAAGATCTGAAGGTACAAAAAATGATGGAAATTCACCAAATTAAAACAATGGTTAAATCTTTTTAATAGTATTGCGATAATTTTGTAAAATTGTGGTATTGTATAACTGATAATAAATTTTTATAACATAACTTTAGAAAATAAATGAGTTACAATTAAATCATTTCGCACAAAGTTATATTTCTTTATAATAATATTAAATAAAAATTTATTTGTCTCATTCTTATAAAAACATGTAAGTTTTAAGAATATATTAGGTTTTAAATGTTCAATGTAAATTGAAACAGATTAATTTACTACTAGTTAATGAACTTGTTAGGATGACTTTTGGAAAATAAATAGTCAAAATAACATAATTCTATTATCTGGCTTGATAGGGTCATTAAAAAGTACTTGTATCAGTTCAATAACAAATATATCAATAGGTAACAAGATGAACCGGGATCGTTTACATGTCAACTCAACATTTACAATCAGTTAATCACCAAATTTAACGAAAGCGCAACAAATACCGATCGATTCATTGATGAATATACTTTTGATAAACGTGATTTAAATACTAATATACAGATATGTGTATCGCAAGAATTAAAAACAATTTCGGAATAAATGCAAAGTGAAGTTTACTTACTTGGTACATGTTTTTCCGATTTCGGCGTTGTAGACATAGTCGAGGAACGACTCAATCGAAGCTACGGACACTCCAAGGTTTGGAAACATTGTTTCGGGTTCATAATTGTGTAACTTAAACTAGCCATTAACATATTGGAAGGAAAATACCCCGATCTTTGCCCTCCATCTTAAAGTGGGCAGCTCACACATGAAGCTTCCTAGCAAACCTGACCTCTGGGGGGAACTGTCAGCTGAGCCAGTTTATCAGTGAGATAACCAGACAGCTGTCTACAGTCTTCTGTAGCCTCCAATACTTTTCCTTTCGTATTTGTATATTTTTATGTAACTCGCTATTGCCGGCTTGATTCGATGATTTAACAGACAAGGCAGATCAAATGGGAAATTCGCCGTTGAAGAAACATTATGCTACAGCCGAAAAAACAGGAGTCCTCAATATTTCTAAAAGCAGGTTGGACGAATTTCCCCCAGAATTGAAGCAATTGACTGGAGTTTTGAGATCTTTAGACTTGTCTTCAAATAAATTCAACCGATTGCCTACTGAGATCGGTACGTTTATACATTTAAAAAATCTGAATCTTGATCATAATAACCTCACACAATTGCCTTTAGAAATTGGGAACTTGGTCAAATTGGAAATTATCACTGCTACTTTCAACAAACTGAGTTCCTTACCTTCTTCATTGTCTCAATTGCTGAATCTTAAAAAGGTAGAGTTTCAAAGGAATGAACTGAAAACATTTCCAGTAATGCTATGTAATCTAAAACATTTAGATCTCTTAGATCTGTCTTGTAATAAAATTGAATCAATTCCTAGTGAAGTTGGTTCTTTATCTGTTACTGAATTGAATCTTAACCAAAATCAGATTTCTAGTTTAGCTGAGGAAATAGCGGATTGCCCTCGGTTGAAAACACTGAGAATTCAAGAAAACTGTTTGAAGCTATCAGATGTACCCCCTAAAATATTAGCCCATTCTAATATTTCTACAATTAATGCTGAGGGTAATTTGTTTGATATGAAAAATTTCATGGAATTGGATGGATATGATGAGTACATGGAACGTTATACTGCAGTAAAGAAAAAGCTCTTTTAATCATTTGTTTGGCATACAAATGTTTCCTTATTTATGAAATTACCTCTTGACTCCACTATCACAGTTTGTTATTGCGTACTGGTTTTGTTATTTTAATTGCTAAATGAATCGGTAAGTGATTCTTTTAAAATTTACATCACAGGATGTTTGTGTAGATTTTATACAAGTTTATCTGCTTAAAGTATGTCAAGGGTTGGTTAATCAAGCATCAAATTTTACCAAAGTTCATATCATTAATTTTCTATGCTGATTACTGATATTTTAAAACTAGTATTTGTTATAAATAAGTATTTTTTATAAAAACTATACTTTATTAGAATGTTTCATTATCATGCTAGTTGATTTTCACATATTGAAGATGCTGTTTGTTTCCCTTCTTCATATTTAATGTTATAATCACATTAAATTTATTATTAGATTTTTCACCTTCAAATATGTGTCATTCTTTCACATAACAATTTAGCACTTGTTACACTCAGCATACCTATTTATTCTTTAAGTGTATATTTTTTCATCTAAAATTTTTGGTACCAGTAATAAAAAAATGGTATCTTCACTTATATATGTTATTTTAATCATGTAAGCAATCAATGTTACCTACTTAAGTTTTGAAGGTTTAATTTTAATTTGTATGAACTGATATCTTTATTTTTTTTCTGCCCATGTAGAAATTATAAAGCAAGACACACTGTTTAGAAAAAAAAAACTTACATAACTTAGTAAAAGAAATTTGTAAATTCCTGAATAGTTAAGTTGATTAGAATGGAAAAAAAATGTGTTGCTTTAACTTCTTTGGTTGATCAGAATGATTATTTTTTTAACTGTGGCCTAGTTCAGTGTTTTAAGCTTACAATTCAGAATTTTTGTTATTCTTAATTACCAGAACCATATTTCAATGCTCTAGTTCAATTCGATGGAAGGAATTTTATAACCACATTTTATTTCTATTTTTAGAATAAAGATTGTTAAATATACCAGCAGTATGGTTACTAAATTATTGTATAATATTTTACTTTATTTTAAATGTTGATTCACTGAATGAAGTTTGAAGATAATGTATAATAATAGGATATTCTGTAATAGTTTCGGTATTAGTGAAAATACAATATTTAGTTCTTCTGGTTTCGTATACTGTAGTGTGTTCTAGTTTAGAGGATGTATAATTGGACATTGATTATACAAGCTAGTGGGGACCAAGGTAGTTAATATTATATGAAAATTTACATTATGGAATATTAAAATTAGACAATAGATCAGCTATTGTTTACAGTTAATATAATAAAATTAAAAATTTTGTATGATTAAATATTTTTTAAAAAATTTGAAATTCATAAATATTATAAAATACATACTTACATGATTCACTATTTTGTTTTTTGTAAAAAATGAAAGGATGGAGTGAAGTGATGCCCTCGAAATTATCTTCACTTCTAGTTCTCCCGTCAGTTCACACCTGTCGTGAAGTAGAACTTATGATAACTGTTTATAACTGTTCTTTATCATAATTCAATTTATCTACTGTCATTGGATAGGTTGAATGGGATTGCTTTGAGCTTAGAATTACAAGGTGGTGAAACCAGCATTTCTATAATCAAAGTTCTACTATTTTCAAAATTTTGGAATATTTAAACTGTACATTTGTCCTACATTGTATATTTTATTTTTGTTTTTCTGTTTCGTTATTTATTTGTTTAAATTGATTATTTACACGACATTAAGGAGGCCTTTTAACCTATTTACCTCAAGTATTATATTGGTAAATTCAGGCGATGACAATCTTACATTTTGCCTGTAGACTTAAAATGTGATTGATATGTATGATATGAATGCTTTATTTTGTAGGTAGCATGAGTGTCCTTCCATACCATAAACATTTTTCAATTTTTCATAAAAGTACACATACAGTCAATGTTTTCTCTCCTGCATCTGACATTCTGATAACCTAGGATACTTATTTAATAATGTTTTCTTACGTGAAATTCATTTAAAAATATTTTGAATTATGTTATAAATTTTTATGGTGTCTATAGTTTTTGTAGTGACAAAAAAAATCGTTTTTGTTTAAATGTATTTCCTTCGGTAGTTTAACATAATAATTCAACTAATAATAGTGCAAGCAATTTATACATTTTATGTTTTTAAAAAAATTGTACTTACTTAATTTTTTAAGTATTACTATTACAGTGATTACAGTTATTTTTACTTCAGTTGTTAACCTGTTTTATGTTTTAAAATATTAAACTTGTATTTTAAACCATTCAAATCGGAATAATTAAAAGTTAATAAACAGAGAAAGTTTGACTTTTGCTCTAGCACATGAAGTATTGATGTTATGCAATATTGTTGCAATAATTTTAATTTTATATTTTCATTTATCGTATTTAATTAAATTAAATTGTAATATTTTTTTTTTAATTTATAAAATATTAAAGAAAAAATCTTAACACTCAACATGAACTCAAAATTTCTAGTAACAAGCTAAGATACAACTGAAAAGAAGTTTACTAAAGATATGACTTGTTAATATCACACAGTATTGTTTTTTTTTTAAATACGAAAATTATTATCAAAATATAATGATCTGCCAGATAAATCACTAAGATTTAATCAAATTCTTTTGATTGTTACCTAGAATGGAGTGGCGATCATTTTGTGTTAGAACATACTAGTACATATTATTTTTAAATTATGGAATTCCTTCCTAAAAGGAAATTATATCATTGAATGGACTGGTATAAAAAGTAATCTGATTTGGTTTAACAATACAGATTTTTATTTTGTAGCAAGTGATGAACCAAATAAATGAGGTTGTATAAATTTTTGTATTCAATGGAAGTTACCACAAGTATTGACGTAAAACAATTTAAGTAAAATTATTATCAATAAGGAAGCTTTATGAAATTGCATTTATATAGCTACTTTAGGCTAGTTATGGCTTTTAATTTTATTGAAAGTACCTATATATTTTCTGCAGCATGCAATTTTATCCTATTTTATTGATATTTTTTCAATCAAATGCATGAATTACCTTGAAAGAACAGTGTTTCAAATATATTCTCAATTGGCCATTTACAATATTTAGTTAATTAAGTTATTTTGTTTTAGTTATTGTAGTTTCATAGAATTACCAATGTTAAAAAAACAAACCCTCTGTACTGATACATTAGAATAAGTTTGAAGTATTCTGTTTTGAGAATTATTTATAGAAATTATAAGTTATTTTGTTTTATATATTTTTTAGTTCTTTGCTATTGTTGATCATTGTTAATTTTTTAAATAGTAAAATAATTTCCTTGATACAGGCTGTTAACTTTGCTTTTTGTTTAAATTCTAAATAATTAAACGATTTTGTTTTAATTCAATATTAGTTTCAAGATTAGTATGAAACATTTATTGATATATAAATATAATGTTATTTTTATAATTAAATATATTTTATACATTGAGGTTTTTTATTTATTGTTTGTTGAACCTATTATACTATTATAAAATTGGAATCACATAGATTATACAAAACTACCGGAAAAAGATAAATTGATATCACATTTTTTTAAAAAATTAGTGGGTAAAAGTTAAAGGAAAGGACTATATGCTATGGTTAGGAGGTCAAAGATGCAAAAAACCGGTTCTGTAATTGTTAAAAATGGAGTACATGACACTTTCTGCTCCCCTACCAATATTTTAAGCAGGGGACCTGAGTGTTTCTGGTTTTCTCATTATTTTCTTGAAAATAACCTATAAAAAAGTTGAATGAATTATACAGGCTATAAAGAGACCTGATTTAACAAAAAATAATAAGATTTAATTATTAACAGAAAATTAATTATCTACATAACTTTTTCTGAAATATATGTCTGTGTGTAAATGTCGACTTTTGTCAAGTTTTTATTTTTCTCTACAATGTGGTCTCACTTTTGATTCATTAACAAATTTCTTTTATTTTATTTGTATTAATGGTAGGTTGCTATCAATGATTTTTTAATAAAACTTGTACATACAATGGATACAAATATACTTTTATAGCCCTTAGAGAATTTTAAGTTTTGATCGCTGGGTACGCTACTTGCAGGTGAATACTGCCTTCTGTCTTAGTGACAGAAATGGAAAGGGACCACTTAAATAGCTATTTTTCTAGAGGAAAACCATCCTGCACTTTATTCACAACTTTTCCTTGGTAAAATTGCTATAAAGATATCCTGCACATCCCAAAGGATTCAATCATCACCAATGCGACAGTTAGAAAGTAATAATAATAAAAAAAAAAAATTATTAGGATCAGTTTTTCTTATTTCCTACAATAAGGAACAAAAACTGATCCTAGTATATTTCATATCTTCATTTATTCAAACAAATATAAGTATATACAATGGACTTAACCTAATGATATCTATAATTCTATATCTTGTTTTGCCGCACGGCATTATAAGAAAAGCTTAACGATTCGCAGAAGACGGGTTTACAATGGTTGCATGATTACTAGGGGGCTTACAAAGAATGGGGAGAGATCATTCCGGCTGATGATTAATAATATATTCCATAATTTTTTTATCGTTTCTAAAGTTTTGGTGATAATTGATTCTAGGGAGATATATCGGGTTATACTGTTTCCCTTCATTCTTATTTGTCAAAGGCAAAATATGAATGAAGTTTGGGATGGGTTTCTTCTTGAAAAATCGCCTTTTTCGTTCTCCAAAGTGGGATATTTGATTTTTTTCAGCCTATTTAACTGTAAGATGTAAATCTCTGAGTTGATTGTGCTGCACTCTAGAACATTTTCTGAATGTATAATATATTCTAAATATCTCTGGTTAAAGTGTTACTTTATTTGAAATTACCCAATATAATAAAAACCTTGATTTACAACAGTGACAATCAGTGGATCAGAGGGTTGAGTAGATCATACTGGTATGGTGTCAGTTGCATAGTGGGGATGGCCCGCCCCTTTGAGAGCATTTTCAGAGGCAGGAAAATTCCATAATAAATAATATTATCTCGTGAAACTTGAGATCATTTCATTTCTTGCCTTTTTTATTTGTAATTTGTACAATACACGTAAATATGATTGTTTAGCCAAAAAGTTCTTGAAAATTACTGTATATGCTAGTATTTTAAACTGAAATACCTAAATAAAGGGGTGACAAACATTTCTTCGGCCCCAGGTGGCTAACACCCTGCATACAGCACTGATGGGGGACTAGAATCCAGCAGTGCATATTGCAGTATTGCTCCCCCCCTACTTATAAGTTATCTATGGAATAAGGTATGGGCCTTTTGGAATAGTTCAGGAAATGAATATAAGATATTAATATCAGTATTAATATTTTTTCTCTGCATAGTTACTATGTTTACTTATTTTTAAATATCTATGATATAAAATTCAGGATAAGTTTAATTATGGCGACACTGTTGTTAGGAACTGTCAGTCACCATGAGTGGGATAAACGCGAATGTTCGAAATTTCATTAACAACATAAGAAATGATGTTGAAGTTGAATCCAATTTGTCTGATCTAAAAGTGGCATTAACTGGACTTAATTCTCATCAACTCGTCGACTTAGCTAGAGAATCACAACTAAACTACTTATTTGACTGTCTCAATTCTTCCAACAGGTATTAGTGTTATCAGCTGTAAATAATGATCCAAAATTCAAAAATTGGTGGTTAATTTTTTATTAAAATAAAAAGGAACATTATTGATCACTGATGTATTGAGAAACTTTTAAATAAAGAGCAGGATTATTGTTTATCTAAAATAATCTTTCTTTGTAAAGACTCATAATTTAACTTTTTAAACTCAGCCACCTTCAAGAAAATGGAAAGACCTATACAAATATTACTAGTACCTATTTTAAAGTTGTTGAATAGTGTGGTTATTTATTACTTAAATTTTAATGTGTGTTGTGCAGATATATTGATTCATAATTGATTCCAGCCTTTCTTGAAGACCTTTGTGATTATGATTTATTATCATTGAATACAATTTAACTTACCCTCAATTGGATAATATACTATTGTTACGTATTTAAATAATTTTTGGGTACTGTGGTTGTAAAAGAAAATAAAGTTTATCTGTATTGGTAATGCATCTCATTATACTTTGATAAGAGAAGAGGTTTCACACATAAAGCGATAAAGAGTTTGTTATAATTGAAGGTGAAAAAACATAACAATGCAATAGAGAGTAACACAGGTACCTGTTTTAACTAGTCCATAATCATGCTGAGTAAATATAAGTAAAATATTGGAACTAGCTCACAACCGTCACTCCATTGTGACATGTGGGCTTGGACTTGCTTATGGATAATGATAAAATGGTTGACCATTGTTTTCTTATAATCTGTCTTCATTTAGAGATTTGTATTTATGCCTAACCTCAATTGAAAAGGATCCATTGAGAGTTCAATTCTTTTGAGTTTAGCGAGGGAAGTCAACTGATATGATCCAATTAAAGCAATAATAATAATAATAGTATATTTATAATCCTGAACAGTAACTCATTTTGTGTAAGTGAGTAAATGCCCTTCTGTCATGGAGTACACTTGTATAATACTACTGAAATTAAATGGATTGAAGAGAAAGTGCCCCTAAATTAATTATATTGAAAAATGTATCAAAATGAAGATCCTGCTGCTTAAAAGTAATGAAAGGCTGCAGAAATGAAAAGAAAATATTTAATCAACCTACCAAACAAAGTAGTTCATTTATTGATGTTCTTGTGAGGATTCCTTAGAAGTTTGTATGACTACCATTATCACATATCAGGCTTGCAGACTTACTAGTAACTAATAAGTGGCCTTAAAGCTTTTTTCTGACAATTCAGCTTTGTTTTTTCTTAATATTGAATTGTCATTTACAGTAATGTCTTAAAGTAGAGAGATTGTTACCCACTGAAGTAAATTTCTGTAAGACATCTAATTTCCTACAGTTATTTTATTAAATTTCATTGTATCCTTTTCAATTTTATTCTATTAATATGAATTTTATAGAGAGACAATGGAGAAGTACTTGGAATGGGAGATGAAATAAATCTTCTTGGTTCAGGGATTACAAATATGTTGGGTTAAGAAAATTTGGAATTATTAAGTAAACTTACTAGTATTTCATGATACATGAAGACAAGGTCATGCATCTAAAACACTAAATATAAATCCTCTTGTTTAAATAATCTGTTGATCGTGTTTTAATGAATCCTATAGTAATTTTCAAGAAATCTTAAGAGTGATCAAAAATCTGGTGTAGTACCTGAGTCACAACTTTCACTTACTTACGTACATCCCTAAATTTTGTGTAGATTGGAGCGCTTATGTTTATTCCATTTTTCTAATTTTTCAAAAGAAAGAACCAAGGCAAAAATTATAAACAAAAATTTTATTTTTCTGTTATTCATATTTTAGGACCTATAGAGAGGAGAATAATGAATATAAATTTTGTTTCTGCAAAGGATACAACAGTTTAACAAAAGATAATAAAGCTGTAATGCAATCTGGAAAAATCAAGTGGTCATGGCTTTTCAAATTAAAATTGGATATTTCTATTTTTCCTCCTTTATTTATTCATTTAATTTCTTATTATATTGTATTTTTCTATTGTATATTATTATTAACAATCTGTTCTGATTGTTTTGTTTTTTTCAAATTAACAAAATTTAAGATATTTTACTGGATTTTTTTTTTTCATACCCCCCTGACGAAATAAGTAATTGAATACATACATGTAGGTAGGAATATGTATATCTCTTAGTTAGTAATTTCTTTGTTTGCCTTGTGGCATTTTAAGGTGATGTACAGGATCTAGGTGGTGTTGTGATGGCTTACGCACACTTATGTATTTTACTGGAAGATTTTTTAAAAATTTGTTATTGAAGTCCCGTTAAACTATTTCAATGAGAATAAGATCTAGCTGATATTAAAGACCATTTAATTGTAGATTGACATGGTAAGTTTAATCAAAATTGTTAAAGTTGATTTCTAGAAAATCGAAAAACATGTGAAAAATCGATTCTATGAAGTGGAACTTCCAGTCAATTGATTTTATCAAAAAAGTTGCATCCTTGGCATATACCAGCCTTAAATATGTAATTTCAGTTTCGTACAACTTTTAATTTTTGAGCTAGGTTGTTCAGACACACAGACAGACTATTTAGAGAGACCAGGAGCCTGTTTCATAATAAAGTACCAACTAATACTATTAGTCTTGTAGATTTATCTTAATTCAATTATTCAGACTTGTAAAAAATAAGTACAATTGACATGTAAAAAATAAGTATTAGTATTATTTCCACATTAGTTTCTACATTTGTACTATGAACTAATACTATTATCTTTCATTATGAAACAGTGCCCAGGTTGTAACTTACATTTCTTTGTATACATGTATTTCCGTTGAAAACTAGAATTTGAAATTTAGCACTTTCCCATATTTTATATTCTATAAAAAGAAAAGTGAAAGTAAAAATGAGGGACATAAATTACATTAAAAAATACTACTGAGATTTTTTGAAATTAATCATTTTAATCATTAAATTTGAAAGGATTAGCTGTCTACTGATCGGATATTGAGCATTCTTGTTAAGGCTTGAAATCTACGAATACGGGTTAACTAATAAATTGGTAGAATTTAAAATAAAAACCTTATGATGAAGGGGGCACATGTTATTTTAATCTTTATGATAAGATCATATGACGAATCTGTATGAGTGTGTTTGTCTTGAACAAACAGGAATTAAGAGAACATTATTACTGTATGTACTAAGGCAGGATAATTGAAAATTTGCTTAATTAAATAATTCTTTTATATTGATATTTATTTAATATTTTGTAGGAACCAAATATTGATAACATGCGATGTTTTAAAGTTATTTTTACCTTCACTTTCTGCATCCCACTTATTGAGTCAGTATGGCACATCGCTGAATCGAGCTCTGACTCACCCATATAAAGAAGTAAAGGAGACAGTTCTTAAAGAGGTATTTCAAAATGCACTTCCTTATTTTTTTTATTGAACTAGGTTTAGTTCTAAAGAAATTATCATTTTTTTCTAAATATGTATCAATATTTTTATGCTTTATACAATTTTAACTGCTTAAATATTTTGTCTATTTTTTCATATTTCACGCCAACTCCTCTTTAAATTGTAAATTTGTGACGTTTAGAAACTAAATGTAGTTAAAGCTTTAAATTAATATTTCTCTTCACTTTGTTCTTACTAAATAAGCAACATTGTTTGAACTATCGACTAACTCATTTAAGTTTTGATAGCATTCTTAATGATTTAGTTCTCATTGGTTGATCATTTTTTGAGCTGCAGGACAAATCTTTCTGTTTTAGTTAATAAGATGTGTCGGAAGTGATGCTATGATGGCGCTAATCCATCAGGAATCTGATCTCCTTCCTTCAGCTGCCACATGTCTATGTGATGAGGATACCTCTGTTGGATGCCGTGCTGTTGATTTTTTTATAAATCTTGGTAAAACTAAAAATGGCCTCCAATCGATTTGCCAACCTGCTATAATTAGGCAATTGATAAATAATGTTGGAAACAATAATATCTATGCTATTCGAGTTTTTGAAGTGAGTTAGTTCATATTTATAACTCATTTATTCACTTGTTATCTATAAAATTTAATACTAAACATACATTTATTAAAAAATATGAATTTTATCGTAGCATTATATTACATTTTTATGTATTTTTAAAATAAAATATTTACAAATTAATTGAGTTAAGATTGTATATATGATAGGTTAAAAAAACCCTCATATATATCTGCTATGTTCACTCGCTCAGCCTTTATTACCACTTTGGTTGCTAAAACTAGTACAACAATTCTTTGCTGTATCTTCACTTATATTTTTCTGATAAATATTTTATTTTTTAGTTTGTTGTATGTACTTGATAATTTACTTTCTTTGAACGAGCATCTGCAGTGTTCTTAGAGATACAGATTTTTTGAATTAATAAACCAAAAGTGAATGCATAAAAAAAAAATTTTTTTATTTAATATAAATTACATTCAATTGGAAGTTTATTAACCTAAAAAAAAAATTTATGAATTGACTTACCAGACTATAAACAAAAGTGAATAGTTTTCCAATAGGTTTCTATGAGAAATAGAGCAAAATACTTCTTGAAGGGGTAAAAAATTCAATGTACTATTGTTTTGTTGAGAATTTAATTGCCTTTCAAATGCCTCTTTTTCAATAAAGGGCTCTAAACTGGACAGATCCATTGCATTAGGCACCAGAAATTTAATTCTTACTCAGTACTGATGAATATTGTCTTATAAAAATAATTCATCAATTATTGATATAAATTGAAGTCTTTCAATTTAGCTTTCATTAAATACTTTTTATTGAATAAATCGAGGAAGTATAGTTCAGCCATTACCTGTTAACAGTTCATGATCCACTATTGATTGGTTAGTTATACCATTGTTTAAGAAGAGAACATAATTACTTGTTTTTTATAAAAAACTTTTAATGTATTTGGCTTTTTTATAAGGAAAAGTCTTCCATTAAAATTAAAAAGGGGTGGTAAGGAAAGTAAAAACATGAGTATTAAGCCATATATCGCTGTTAGTATGGATCTGATTTTTTTTGTTTTTCATGAAATTTGATTACCTATCAAATCAAGGTAGAATAGTTTACTAAAAATGCCTTATACCTTTTAATTTAAGTGCATCAATCTCACTTTCTTATATCAATCAGTTACCTAGATATGATTTTTTAAAGAATTTCCTTTGAAAGCCTTTTTAATTCCCATAAATTCCTAATATCTCTACTGTAACGGGATATTTTTCAACTTTTGCCACAACTTTCATAATCTGCGATGAATTTGATTTTAAATATCCACCAAATTGTTGGAAAATATTGATTTATTGGGCAATAATAGCAGCCCGAACAAAGCTAACTAGTAAAAATGAATAATTTTCTAAACTATAAAACGAGATAGAATCTCTCATTATGAATTAATCTTCGATACAGTTTAAAAGTTAATTATATTTGGGGAAAATATAAAAAACATTTAAATAAATGATGTTGATAAAACATGCATTAATTTTTTTTTTTCTAAATATTTTTTGAATTTAAACATATTTGTAGATGGTAATTATATTTTTATTTTTTGTATTTTAGGTTCTTATTGATATTGGTGTCAGTTCAATAGAATCACTGAAATTTCTCGAAAATGAAGGATTACTCGATAGACTGTCAACCTTCCTCAGCAGTGATGATGTATTATCGATGCTTGCCTTACTTGAAGTCTGTACAAAATTGGCTATAACTGACCATGGTTTTGATTTTCTTAGTCGCCATAATGTGATCAAGAACCTTGTTCTTCAACTGGCGTCATATAATGATTGTCCTGCTATATCAACACTTATATTTCCTGGTATTCTTAATTTAAATGTAATATATATAATTTTAATTAACGTGTCTTGAAATATTATATTTATTTTGGATACCTTGAAAATTGGAACATACATAACCCTCTGATAGTAAGCATAAAAAAATAAGGCAGGTATGAAAAATTGTCATTGCCAACTTTAGCCCCATTGACAAAAGGTTAGGAATTTCTTATCTCTTGTTTGGAGTTTTTTTTATCATAATTTGTCATAATAAATTTAAGATTACCAAAAATGAATTAATGAAATTAACTTATATTATTTATTTCTAATATTTGGAGGTTATCCCATGACAGTCACAGGCAGAGCATCAAGTAGCATTCAGCTTATCTTGTGCTACGCACTGACAGGATGAGACATTGAAACGTCTAGTCTACCAAAGATATCTAAATCCATGACTAGATTCTTTGCTTCCTAAGTTTTCTAAGATTATTTTAACTGAAGAAAGAGATATGGTTTAGTTTTGAATTCAGTGTGCCATTGATTTTGAAACCTTTCACGCAATCTTTCATACCAGAGCTTATTGCTTCATCATTTATAAAAATCGTAGTTAGATAGTGTATGGTATTATGATAAGACTTGTTGCTTATGACAGGTCCTCAAAGCCTGCTCCTAATCTTATGTTATAAATAGCACTCTTGATTCTTTTATTACAAACAGTATACATGAATATATGAATATCCCTATTAAGAATATAAAATTTTATATTACCACACTGTATAACTTATACAAGTAAAAAAAGTAATAGATACGTTTCAACCTTCAATATGTAATAATGTTGATTGTTGTGACTCCAGTAGTGGATTGTAACACAAGCATGTGTTGCTTCCCTATTAATGAGAACACCTAACAGCCAGGAAAAGGTGAGAAATTAATAATGAACTTGATCGTCTTATATGATTTGTTAAAGGTGAAGATGATTATGTTATATAATAATATTTCTTCTTCCACCCATTAACCTTCAGAGTAGAGTTTCTTCTAGCCATTACTACCATGCATATTTAATAATATTATAAAAATGAATTAACTATTGAAAGATCTTTATACAACTGATTGGTATGTTTATTCTAGTTGATTAAGGTCAGCTTATCAATTTTGGTGTAGGCAAGATCAATTAGCTCCTTTTATAAGAAGTATTTTACTCTAAAAAAAAAAAAAAATCTGTTTACTTTGTTTTGTTGATGCAAGAAAATTATAAATTGTATTATAAACTTTTGTTAATATTAAAAAAAGTAAATATTTAGTGACTATATATGTATATTTCTATTCTCAGGTTTATCTAAATTCTTTGGACTTGTGGCACAGGCGTTTCCTGATAAACTTTTATCTAATCATGGAGATATATTACGATGTGGATTCAGCGCAGTTGATGAAACTGACCTGAACATTTATATTCCAGCCCTAGAACTGATTGGCCTCATTGCGTATACTCCTGAAGGGAAGGCTGTCCTTCAAAGGCAAGGTGCAGACTACTAAAAGGAATTTTATTAAATATTAAATATTTATTAGAATTTAAATTTGTTTAACTCTTTGGTGACGGTGTGGTATTCACGGCAGTGTTCCCATTGGATGCTTTCCTATAAATCATAAAGAGCCTGTGGATGGCTCAATAGTTTAGTTATTTTTTATATTTAGCAGTTGGAACTGGTATGCTTTCATGAAAATTCATCCTTGACAGGGTCTAGTTGCTTTTTTGAGAATTTAAATTAATTTTATAAAAGTGAGCAGGAAAACCTCATTATGTCTTTCATATTTTTTTTTTTTACCATTTAAATTGTATAAAATTCATTAAGTTTCTTAAGTTGTAAAAATTGCTTTGGCAGCAACTCTGAAAATTTATCATTAGACAATAAGCAATGTTATGAATTGAAAAGGAGGATGGGAAATGGAGTAAATATATCATCATACATATAATTTAATTGTAATGTGTTATTAAATACAGGAAAATTGATATGTATCTTGTTTCATAGTAATACTGTCCTTCCTAAATTCTTTTTCTTAGTAACCACCCTGTTTAAGCTTCCAATGACAAAGGCTTTTAAAATTCATCAAGTAACGCCGGTCCATATTACCTACAGGTTTCCTTAAATACTTTATGTCAACTATAGCTGAGGATATGGTATAACTCATAAATTGTATTCATGTGTAGTATGTTCACTATGACCTTTTAATTTTAACAATTAGTGGTTAAATTGCCATATTTTATTGCTGCTGCACAAATTCGGTAAAAAAAAACCCATCAGATAGTGGGCGATAGTAGACATTTAGTGTATTAGAGACAAATATTTTAATTTCTAAAACTATTAATGTATTATAACAAATATTGTTCATTTAGAAGAAGAGTGCCACAATACTTAAAATTGGGATTTTAAGCGTTTGAAATTTGCCTATAATATCTAAATTCTCTGATAAAATATCTCATAGAAAAGTTTCTTTATCATTTCTGCTTACCTTTTTTGTTTAAAAAATTTTATTTTTATATTTCTTGAATTTTTGGTCATGAATCTGGAACATTTTAGTTTTAGAAGCTAAACTATAAATTAATTTTTATTACGGTAAATATTGAAACTAAAAGTTTGACATTTTTTCTCAAAGGAATAGAAGTTTTACATTAAAAAAAATTATCATGTTGTGGGACTTCTTTCAAGTGAGCGATATTTTCAATAGTTATCTTTTTTTTTTTTGAAGTATCAATTTTTATCTTTCTTAACGACCGAAGTAGCCTTTGCTTGCTCCTAAACTTTTATCCCAACACAGTTTGGTAGTTTTGATCGAGATATTTATAAGAATGATAACAAAGACAGAATAATTTTTAAAGATCCCTTTGTTGGATTCGAGGAGACCTTAAAGTTTGTAAATTAAGTGATGTAATGAAATAAATTTGTTTGACAACTTTTTGTACATCATTAGTATTATATAGTTAAGGATAATGAAATAGAATACAATTTATTGAATACGTTTATCATTTTATTATTTCTACTTGATTTAGATGAAAAATATATGAGACACATCATGGGCCGGCTGCATGAAGCTATGTCAAAGCTGCCCACTGAGTGGAGGATTAGGGCTGTTCATGTTTTAGCCAATATTATCCATGTCGAGGTAACTATGAAGTTTTAATTATCTTTTAGAATATAAATTTATTATCATTTGTTTTGTACATGTTGTTTATTTTTCTCTGATTGGACAGACTGATAGAATAACAAATGAAATCACAAGGGTGAATGAGGCTTGGTTCAACCAGCTTGGTACCTCAGGGATGAGCATGCTGGTAACCATCGCTCGGCAACCGTTCCCCGATCTCAAGGCAGCTGCTTATTTGGTTCTCTTGAATATGGCCAATCAGAGGTGGGGCCAATACAAAATAAATTGTTTTGAGGGTAAGTGTTCTTTACTGTTAGTAATTATTATTATTTTTTATTGTAGCTTGCTGAATTTTCTGTTATCTCTGATGCTGATGAATTTTCAGCAACAACTCAAAAAAAAATGTTTAACCTGATATTAATTTATGTTCTAGTCAATATTCAAACTAGAATGAGATCCATCTGAAATCTCACCATTATTTTTTTTTGTGAAATACAAAATATCTCTTTTTCATTTTTACTTTTCCAGTTATATAGTCCTATATATCCACATTAAATATTTTTTCATAAATTAGTTGCTTTACTTTTATATTTCATTTTCACTATCACACTTTACTCTTGTTACTAACGTTATCTCTTTAAATTCTCTGTTCTACTACTGTTCTGCAATTTTGTTATAATGTGATATGCCAGCACTGTTACCTTTGTATTTTAATTTTTTTTCTAGTTATTTTCAGGGCGAAATAATCTGGTTTTGAATTTTTTTGATGTTACGTATGTGTTTATTTAGTTTCAATTTTTACAGTTTAGTTTATTTCATTTATCTTTGTAAAACTACTTGAATAGTAGTTTTTATGAGATTTGCTAAAATAAATTTACATAATGTTGATCTCTAGTTGTTTGAACAAATTTTTTGGATTTGTCCAATTTGTTGGACAAAAAACAATATCTCAGGAAGTATTAGATGTACAGATGCCTGCAAGCACTCAAATTAAATCTAGTTTAATGTGCTATAACGTAGTTTATTACACGTTTCTTCGTAAGGGTTGTAGTTTTCATGATATTTTCTAAAATCAATTGATTTGGACTAAATTTTATGTGCAAAATTCACGTTTATATACAAATATCATGAAAACTACAACCTCATACGAAGATACGGCTAATAAACTTTTTACCTCATTTTAGTGTTTATATCCTTTTTAGCCCTAGATAAAGCCCTGCAATGTGGGGGGAAATGTTGACTGGTTTTATGACTATTTGAGGTTTTATCTTTGACTGCATACGAACCATCTTCCTTCTATTATCACACATGGTCAATCATCCATCTATCAAATGTTTTATTTTTCAATTTATGAAATATCAAGCATTGATACTTTATTATTTACTCATCTTATGGTCTATAGATGTTTTTTTTTTTTTTGTTTTTTTTCGGCCAAGACTTCCAGTCCCAGTCCTATACTGCCTAACCATGGTTGGGGTCAAAGTTCTTCATTTTGTGGGACCGCCACTCAATGAAAAAAGTCAACGTCCCAGGCCGGATTCGAACCGGCACCGCCAATAGACGTCAAGACTGTGTCTTAATCACTGAGCTACGGGCGGCCCGTCTATAGCTGTTATTGCATTTATAATTTTATGTTGGTCTATTATTATTATTGAATTCACTTATTTATTTTTTTCTCAATGATTCTTGCTTCTTTGTTCAGGCCTGATGGATTTCTTGCTGGATAGAAGGACAGAAACAGATTTAGAGGGACATCATATGAAATACAATATACTAAAAGCCATTATCGAAACTGATACAGCAGATGCCATATTGGAACCCCACAATTATGAAGCCATCATTGATTATGTTAGACAAGGTCCTATCTTTGCTCCCACTGTCACTGAAGTTGCAATCGAGGGAGCTGAATAAATTTAATTTAGCAGATTTTTTATTTGTGATTGTAATGTGAAGTTTGTATTATATAATGTTTGTACAAATTATTAATAAAATATAATTATCTCTTTTGTGTTAATTGTTGTCTGTTCATTAAATTTATTTATTTGTCAGAAATCCTGACACTATGGACAGAAGTGGCATGATGTTAACTGATTTCATCACCAGAAATCAATGAGATTGATGTTGTAATAGGTGATGATGAATTGTTGATTGGACCCTCAATTCTAAATATAATTCTGACAAATGTGCAACAACTGTTTTTGATATGATAAAAGAAAAATGATGTTCCCACATGACATTGACAAGGGTGACATCACCTAAAGAAATTATTAGAGTGCCTTCAGATGCATACTCTATTAACAAATGCAGGGAATAAGAAAGCTAATTGAGAATGAGACTGGCTGACTGGAGAACAGCAGCAAGAGAGAGAGATCTATGGGTGAGACTAATTGAGGAGGCCAAGACTCAGCGATGAGTTGTAGCACCCATGATGATGGTGAAGAATCAAGAATGAGAAGAGGTGGATACGAACGAAGTAGACGATTTTATGGTTAAGTGTTCAAAGATTCCTTGGAGTGTTTTGTATAGAGTGCCACTGGGCAAGTTGACCTTTGTTTAGATATGTTAAGATGTCTAGGCAACTATCTTGGAATTGACAAATTTATTCACTGAAGCAATATACACCAGGCCTGACCCTAAGAACAATGAAGATGTCAAATTTGTGATAGACAAAAGCCTAATCATGCTACAGGACTTGATACTATAGATGAAGCAATCTGGAGGAATAGTTTCCCTGATGTTAAAGAGCATTTTTAGTCTCAGAATTAGACCTACTTGTCTCCTCCCTGTTATGAGCAAGGTCCTGGAGAACATGATGACCAATTTATTATCTGTTTTTAATCTAGCAAACCATATACAGTAATATAGTTCATCCAACAGCAGAGGAGCTACTGATGCCCTATTAATGTTTTATAGAAATGTAAAGGAGATGGCACAGCTATATGTGGTGCTCCTGCTCTTTGACAGATCCTTTGTCTTCGACATCGTTAGGTGTCCAAGTGTGTGGCTGCAGCTACAGTGATACGAAACATATGCTCTGAGAAACATATACATTCTGTCCTAAGAAGCTCCTGCATGGATGTATGAAGATTATAGGTATCTAGAAGCTTCCATAGAGAGATGGTGGCCTCAGGCACCAGTCCTTGATCTTGCCCTCTGGAAGCTTGTATTCAATAAGTTTCAGAGAGTATCTGAAGAAGAGTGATTCCTTGCCACTTTCTTGCTATGGTGGCCTACAATACCAGAGCGGGAGTCCAGAGAGAAAGTGAAGGATGCATCAGCCTGGAGGCATTACAGTGTGAGGGGAAGAAGTGTTGCCAAGGCTCAATATCCAGCAACAATCCCTATTTATAAAGGAGCTTAAATAAATCATTAAAAAAGAAAATTAAATTAAATTATAACTATTTCATCTTATTTTCTCACACTTCAAAGAGGGGCGGAGCCTAGTCATCTGTCTAAATTTCCTCTTAAACTAATCCGAGATTCGTTCTAGTACCAGCTGCAGGAGTTAGGGTTCAAAAGAGACATTTCAATATAGCAGTTCTTTGAAATGTTAGACACTCAAGACATTTTGGTTCTAGTCGTAGTGCTGTTGACTTTTTATGATCACATATTTCAATAATTTTATATTTCTATTCTGCTAAAAATTACCATTCAACATTCTACGGGTTCAGTTCAGAAAAATAAAAACCTTCATAAGCATGGGCGTAGGCAGGATTTCGCCAAGGGGGAAGCAGGCCTCAACCCATTACACAAACATACGTACAAACATACATACATATATATATATATTCCATACCGAAACTTAGGACAAGAAAAAGATAACTAATCCGCATTGCAAGAAATACTCCCGCCATTATTCAATCATTACTTTTTGAATTTTTATTACCTATAATCACAATAAATTATTGGAAGTGAAACAACTGAGTATATTCATTAACAACTAGGTTTGACCAATGGCTAGCACAATGAAAATATAAGCCAGTTTTGCATTTGTTATCTCTAATGATTTTTTAGTTGCCACCATCGTTCTCCGTCATTGCTTTCCTGATTATAGCTTATTTCCATAAAGAACTGTGAATCAAATAATCCGTGTTTGGATCCCAAAAATCTAGGGACGACCCGTGCCTCCCCCACTGTTACCCTCTGCCTACGCTCATATTCATAAGTGTTAATAAGACAAGAGATACTTAAAGATTTTAATAATTCCTAAAATCATGTGTACTGTTTTCCATATGTTTAATCCGAGATAAAAGTGATATATATTTTTAGTTGCATATCTAGTATTTTGATTTACTTTAAAACTGTAAATTTATGGTAGTTTATTTAATAATAGAAAAATTTAATTTACTTATGTCTTTTTAGTTATTATATCTTGTGTTGATGATATTTTGCTTTAAATGTCTCACCTATAATCCCTGATTTGTTTTTTTGCCTGCTCTAAATTTATCGAACCAGTGTTAATTTTCAATGTGGGAGATACTGGCAATTTTCAATTGCAAATCTCCTCGCCCCAACAATATAAATCTAGTTGTTTTAAATCTGTAGACGAGGTGCTGTTCGAGATGATGGTTGAGGAAAAGGAATTTTGTTTCGATTATTTCCTTATACATACGTAAGTAATTCCTTGTAAAAATAAGAAATGACGACACCCATCCAGTTGTCCTTGACTTAGCAGAAGTGGAATGGCCGGTGTAGGTATAAAATCTGCTGCAGTATTCTTTACTAAGAACATCTTGCTTCAGGTCATGTCCTACTCTCTGGTCTATCTTTTACTCTTCACTATAAATAACTTCGCTCTCTCTGTAAGTACATATCTGTCAAATATCTACTACTACTACTAATAACGTAACTAACACTAATTGTATTATAAAATATCACTAATTAACTAATAAAAGTTAAAAAATAATACCATATTAAAACTTTAGAATATTAATGTCATTAGAAAGTGAACTATCGACTATTTCAATAAATATATTAATTTATTTATATAATTAAAATCTAATTTGTCGCATTCGCTAATGCGGCAGAGAGTCTGAAACACCAGCTCATGCTGGGGAAATGCCCCAACAACTCCCTCCTTGTAACACGCCGGCTCCACAGGGTCAAAGAAGAATTGATGAAGTTACTTGAAGGAAAAGACTTCACCTGCTTCCAGGAGGTTTATTGTGTTGCCACCGACGGATATAAGTTTTAATTTCTCAGCTAGATAGCTATCGACACGTAAAAACATCAGTACGAATACAAAATCTGAAATTTTCCTACATTTTTGACTAGATATCTCAACGTACTGGAGGCCTGGGTAGTTTTCCAGATATTTGTCTTTTCTTTAAACATTTTTGGATACAAAGCCCTCTAAATAGCGCTTATAAGCAATTTTGAGCACAATAACCTTGTTCAATGGGAGGGTTTGTTAGTTGAGTGTTTGGAGCGAGGGTCCCAGAGCACGTGTTTGCATTAGATGGTTCGTGGGTTCGATTCCCACCTAGGTCAGACAATATTTACTTTAGGGCGGCGCTTAGAAATGAATCTTGACATTGCTACTCTGGCTGTATAGGTCTATGGAGGGCCGTTTGTGGCCGAGGGAGTTAAGGCGGTAACCTTGGCTGCTTCGTTACTGAAAGCCGGTTTGATTCCGACATGGGAGTTGACTATTATTTCGTGGTGGTCCCACGGAATGAAAACTTGAACTTTCTATCCTGGTTAAAATAGACAGATTACCGGTAGATAACTCCTCCCTTTCTCGTATGTTAGAAATGGACAAGGGAAAATTTAAAGAAAACAAAAAGAAATTGAGGCAAAAAAAACCAACAATCAATAATGTTTGACCAGAAGCTTAGATTTTCAAACTGCATGTCTCAACTTAAATTCGACTCAAATTTTGAATCCCATACACTCAAATACAGAGCTAACCAAAAATTAGTTATTAATAAATAAATAAAGTGTCATGGATACGATGTTTATTTATTGATGAATCATTAATAACTAAATATTGTATCCTTAAAAAATTAGTCTGTATTATTTATAAATAAGTTTTGACCCACTCTGCTTATATACAGTTGGATTTGGCCCAGATCAGTGTGCCTCTGATAACAGTTCCAAAAGGTTTCATATTTATAATTGGTTCGACGTAATTTCCACCCCTAATTGTGACTAACTTCAAGACCATAAAATATAATTACACCCATTGCTGCCGATTGTCTGAACCAATAAATAGTCATTAAAATGAACATTTTATCCGACAACCACCCGCCAATGCTTTAACTAATGCCCGCATTCCGAGAATCAGTATTCAAGTAGATGATTGACGAATAAATAAAGTACTCAGTTCTCACATTTCTATTTTCCCCATTTTATCAGAGTAATGTTCCTTTGATTAGTTTAAAAATAATCAAGTACTTCATTCGACTTGAGCACAAGAGTAGAATTTATTATTTATTTTTGAAAAAAAAAACTTGTTTCATGCATCAGTTTTCAGCCATTGTCACTGTCGCAGTGTAACGTGGTGTAAACTGTATGAAAGTTGCAATCATTACAGCATTTATTTTAATCACAGTTTTGTCGTACAAGGTCGAGGATTGAAAGCAATTTTCATGTTAACTGTTACACACCCAGATAGAGAACTGTCGCACATTTTTAGTGTTTGCATCAATCGTCGGAGACACTGCCATGCAGTATACTATTTGATAATTGCAGCCAAGGCACAATTTAACAGTTTATAAAGTTATTCCTTTAAATTATATTTATAAAATGAGTTTGAAGCGGAAAGAATTACCTCAGTGGAGCGATGTAATTACTTGATTTCGTGATGAAGGTTAGGGATCTTACTATAACTTTAGGGAAAGTTAGAAACGGTATTTTGCTTAGAAATATATTTTTAAATACTCTTTACATATTTTATTTAAAACTTAAAATTGAGTTGAAACATTTGAAGTAAGTCAAGTCTTCATAATAGGAATATAAAATCATTTCATACAGTTAACGTTTTTTTAGCTTTTCAATATGGTCAATATTCTGTTGTTTTTTTGTCAGAGTATTTTAGTTTTTATGCATGTTTGCATAAATGTAGAGAGCATTTAGCGAATTTAATCTGGTTCGAACTAGGTTAGGTAAGCTGGTCATGTATTGATATTATAAAAATTAAATAATAAAGTTTATTATTGCAGGATTTCTGTGTTTTATACATGTTTTGAGTTTTACTCCACATTTTACATATTTTAGGTTTTTACTGCACAAATTTTCGGTCTCTAGTCACAACTTTAAGAATTCAAGGCGAATATGTTAGACCATCTGTACTCATAAATATTGGAAAGTCATCATAGAAACAATTGTTACTATTAATGATTTAAATCTTAATTCTCAACACATTATACATACAAATGTTATTTTCAATAATACATTGGATATTATCATCGAGAACGGATGTTCTCCCAAGCGCTACACCAACACTAATAGTTATATATGAAAGTAAGTATAGAAAATATATTGTCACTATTAATTTGTTTATTTATGATTTCAGGAGGTGAAAGAGGAAGATGTAGAACCTTCATCTGGTGCAGGGGATATCTTACGAGATGCAGCAGTATTTGACTCCGATATTAAAGTTATAGTTGACAAAAGAAAGAGACTTGTTAATAGGTTTAGAAGAAACTCTGAGGAGAATGATAATATTCCTCTATATGTGGCCATGGAAACCGGAAACCTTACAGAAATTATGAAATTTCTTGAACACGGCGCTAAAATCAACAGCAGAGGAAATTTCGGATTTACGCCACTTCATATTGCTGCGAGGAAGGGCTATGAAACTATTGTTAACTCACTGTTGGAGAGAAATGCAAGTGTAGACATCAGAGATATGTATAATGACGCTCCAATACATAATGCAGTTTCTAATGGGCATCTGAATATTGTTAAGGCACTGCTAGACCATGGCGCTGAAATCAACAGTAAAGGAAATTCCAGTAGGACACCGTTGCATATTGCTGCATCGAAGGGCTACGAAAATATTGTCGATTTACTGTTGCTGAGGGATGCGAGTCAATACGTAAGAGACGCTAATAATGACTCACCGATACATTATGCCGCATACCAGGGGAATGTGAATCTTGTTAAGAAACTTCTTGATGATAGTGTTATTAAAAACTCAAAGAGAACTTCTGGATTCAAAGCTCTCCCTCTTGCTGCTAGGAAGTGCTATTACAATGTTGCTGATTTTATGTCAGCAAATAAAAAAAGTATAGAGAATGCGAGTAAAGCCATGAAGAGTAAAGCAATAAACAACACAAAAGGTAATATCACCAATATTAAGGGGAATTCAAATAGAACATTGCTGCATGTAGCTGTCTTGAATGGCTATGAAAATATTATTGATTTACTACTGCAGAGAAATGCTAGTGTGGATTTAAAAGATACACATAATTACGCTCCAATACATTATGCAGTATTATATGATAAATTAAACGTAGTTAAGAAACTCCTTGATCATGGAGCGATTATCGATAGCAAGGGAAATTTCGGATCCACACCTCTTCATTTGGCTGCTAGGTACGGGTACGAAACTATTGTCCATTTACTGTTGTCAAGGAATTCAAGCGTGGATATAAAGGATATGATTAATAACGCTCCAATACATTATGCAGTATTAAACAATAACATGAACCTTGTTCAAACTCTTTTAGACCATGGTGCTAAAATCAACAGTAAAGGAAATTCCAGTAGGACACCGCTGCACATTGCTGTTACGAGGGGTTACGATAATATTATCAATTTACTTTTGGAGAGGAATGCAAGTCTGGATGTTAGAGATTTGTATGACGACGTTCCAATACATTATGCAGTATCAAATGGGAATCTGAATGTTGTCAAGGCACTTTTAGATCATGATGCTAATATATTGAATATTAAAGGAAATTCCAGTAGAACACCGCTGCATATTGCAGTATCAAAGAATTACAAAAATATTATTAATGCACTGTTGGAGAGAAATGCAAGTGTCCATATACGAGATATGTATAATGACGCTCCGTTACACGAGGCTGTTTATAATGGAAACTTGAAAGTTGTCAAGGCACTTTTAGATCGTGGTGGTACTATCAATGGTAAGGGAAGTGTAGGATTCACGCCTCTTCATATTGCTACGATCGAGGGATACGAAAATATTGTTAATTTACTATTGGAAAGAAATGCAAGTGTGGATATAAGAGATAATAATAATTACTCTCCAATACATTATGCAGTGTTATATGATAAATTAAATATTCTCAAGAAACTTTTAGATCACGGAGCTGAAATCAGTAGTATGGGAAATTCGGATAGAACACCGTTGCATATAGCTGCCTGGAAGGGCTACGAAAAAATTGTTGATTTATTGTTGGAAAGGAATGCAGGTGTAAATATAAGAGACATGATTAATTACGCTCCAATACATTACGCAACAATTCATGATAAACTGAATGTTGTTAAAACACTTCTGGAGCATGGTGCTATTATCAACAGTCAGGGAGAGTTTGGTAAAACGCCTCTTCATATTGCTGCTAGAAAGGGGTACAAACCTATTTTTAATTTACTCCTTGAATGGAATGCTAATATAGATATTAGAGACACTTTTGATGATGCAGCGATACATCACGCAATAAAAGGCAAAAATCTGGGAATGGTTATCCAACTTCTGGATCTTGGAACGAATGTTAATATGAAGGGCGCAAATGGGAACTCACCTCTTAATTCAGCGGTAAGTATTGACAGTAAAATGATAAAAACTCTCATAGATCGCGGGGCTGATGTGAATTCACAAAACCTCTACGACCAAACTGCGCTGCATAAAGCTGCTGAAAGAGGTTATGTTTCTGTCGTTGGCTACTTGCTATCCCAGAATGCTAGTTTAGGAATCCAAGATTATATTTGCTATACGCCTATTCAGCGGGCCGCTAATAATCTAAATTTAAACGTAATAAGGACCTTGTTAGATTACGGAGATGACATTAACAGAAGAGGTTGTAATAATATTACAGCTTTGTATTTAGCAATAGAAAGAAATAGCACTAAGTTAACTGAATTTCTTTTGTCTAATAATGCTGATCCCAATATGATGAGTGAAGAAGGAAAAACACCCCTAGATGTAGCTTTCTTTAGCGCGTCTGAAGAATTAATCAAACTACTTTTAAAATATGGAGCAAAAGTTGAAGATAAAAGTTTCTTAGGATCGAAAATTCTTTTCAATGTAGTTTCAAAAAAAAAGTTCAATTTGTTGAACATTTTATTGAATAGGACTGAAGATTTTGAATCTTATCCAACTGTTATACTTAACTACGCCATCGGAATGCGGTTCCTCGAAGCAGTGGAACTGTTCATCAAATCTGGAGCAAATATAGAAAATAAAGACGTACATGGTAATCTTCCTTTATCTTCAGCCGTAATGTCGAAAAATGTGACTATGGTGGAAATAATTCTTCAAGCATACATGAGAAAAGCCGCTAGTATGAATTTCACAACGTTTTTAGATGCAAATTCGGACGTGAGGTTCATTATCTCTCATAATAAAGTGTATAAACCAACAGAGATCCATAAATTGACAGCACTCCACATTGCTTCCTACCTTGGGCTCACTGAAATTGTTAGACTTTTGGTCAGATATGGAGTTTCATTAGAAGTTAGAGATGAACGGGGGTATACACCACTCCACTACTCCTCCGAGGAGGGGCATGCCGATGTTGTGAACTTGCTTATAGATTCGGGAGCCAATAAGGATTCTGCCGCTATCAATGGCACCACTCCCCTACACATCGCATGCAAACTTGGTTCACTTTCAATAACTCAATCACTACTTTTTCGTCATCCAGCTGCCATAGATTATGCCGATAAAGATGGATATACGCCACTTCATTATGCAGCTTTAAGTGGTTCCGAAGAAATAGTGAAGTTGCTGCTAAATTTTGGTGCTAACAAAGAAGCCAAAACTAATGAGCTCCGAACGCCTCTACATTTGGTATCCATCGAAGGTCACAAGACAGTTGCGGACATTTTATTGAAGGCAGGAGCAAACAGTCAAGCAGTAGATATTGATGGTATGACGCCGTTACATTTCGCAGCTAGAGAAAGACATTCAGATATGGTCAAATTATTGCTTTCTTTTACTATTGGCCACTTTATTGGTAACAAAAACGGCAGTATGCCTCTACATCTGGCTTGCGAAAAGCACGAGAAATCAAAACGAAGTGAGAAAGACATTGTCTTAATGCTTGCAGATCGTGATTATGTTAGTCCATTAAATTTGTACCTCATGTCGCCTTTGCATATTGGATCTAGAGACAATTCTACGGGGTGTGTAGAAATTCTCCTATCTCACGGAGCTGAAAAATTCAGAGGAGATAAGTTGCTAAATCTCCCGATACATTACGCTGCATTGAATGGGAATTTGGAAATAATGTATATGTTACTTAAGAATGAACGTGGGCTTAGCAGTATGGTTAATCGTATCCAGGAAACTCCTTTGTTCTTAGCGTCCAGGGAAGGCCACACTGATGTTGTAGCTTTGCTTTTAGAGTTAGGAGTTGAAGGTTTAAGGCCGGATATAAAAGGAAGGACTGCTCTACACCGTGGTGCTAGCAGAGGTCACTTAGAAATAGTGAAACTTCTTCGACAACAGCGGGCAAATAAGGATAAGGAAGATAAATGGGGCTTCACGGCATTGAACTACGCTGCTTCTTGGAAAGGGCACCAAGAGGTTATAGGATATCTTTCGACTACATTGCACAATATCACATTATCATCTTATTTAGACCAGTCACATCCTTTCAAAACTGAATTAAAAAATAAAGAAGATGATTCTTTTTTCCTTGAATTGCCGAGACCATCTTACTGGGTCCGTCCTAAAGCGGCTTCCACCAGTCTAAACGGTTAAGTTCAGCCGCCCGCCAATTTCTAACACCGAGCAGAGTCCTCGAATCTTTTCTAGCACCGTTCACCCTTCGAAACAACCGAGGGCGCCCTCTCGGTTTAAGTCATTTATTTCTTTGTAGATGAATATTTTTAAAGCCAGAAGATCCTTTTCATCGGATTTAGATAATGGCCAGGTTTACGTCCCTTACGTTAGCACCAGCCTGACCAGTGTCTTGAACAACAGTCTTGTTTTCTCTCGATATTAAGCCCTTTCTACACGTTGTCCAAAGTAACATCTATTGGTTGATGCTATATGTCTCCTAATCTGGACCAAAAACTAGCTATTTGCATAAATCAGGGAGCACAAGTAAACAAAATGATCTATCAGTTCAAACGAGAAAGGATGTAAGCTGTATTATTTGTTAACATTTTATTTGTTTTAAATTCTTTACAATGTATTCGAAAGTTGATTTTTATTTTATTGAATTAAAAAATTAGGTTAAAGTAACGTGAATTTGTTATGTTATTTTATAAATCGCTATACAAAAAAAAAAAAATAACAAATCTTGTACTGGGAATTGTTTTTGGGAAAACTGATAATACTTGAAAAATACCAGACTGAATTATAATACAAACAATAAAAAACAAAACCATTAAAAGACTAAGCTGTTAAGTAAATTTAAATGTCAATAACAGGAGGTAAAATGACAGA
>NW_027104696.1:1036885-1043680 GCF_000696795.3 Halyomorpha halys | reverse complement strand
GGAGTTACTTTCTCTACTGGGGTTGTTCTACAAAATGTCTCAAAAATAGTAGGACTGACACCAAAAAACCCCAGTTTTAGGAAAATCTACGGATTAGGTCAAATACAAAATAAAAAAAAACTTTTTTGTCACAAATGGCACTATTAAAGCAAAGCAGCGATATGCTTTAGTAATATTTTATCTTGAAAAAATCTGTATAAGTGTGAAAGTACTTGTATGCCTTTGTAGTATATTGATTGATCCCAATATTCTTAAGAAATTATTTAATTACTTATGTGTTAATTCCTTAAAGCTAGGATCTAATAATTAATTAGTTAATTTTGTTGTTTACTTGTTTTATTATCTTGTAATTAAAATTAGTCTAATTTTAATAACTGAATATAATGTAATATTTATTGTCGTAATTTAGAAAAATACATCTGATTGTCAGGAATTTTCTGATTGACAGCAATAGATTGAATTTCAAATTTTCTGTACAGCAATGATTTATGATATGAATTTAAAATATGATGTGTATGTGTGATGTTCTTTAAATAATTATATAATAATTAGTGTATATACAGAAAATAGCATTATTTAAATATTATATTACTAATAATAAAGGATTATTTATATTTACATTATTATTTATATCCAGCTCCCATATTTTAAACAATATGATTGTTTCGGGATTCTTATTCATATTTAAATGTATCAGTTTGAGTAGAACAGAGAGCACGGATTCTCGAGAACGACTTAATGGATTTACATTTTTAATAAATAAAATCATTGGAAATAGCAACTTATATTGACCTCACATTAGCGATTAAATGAAAAATTTTATATTATTTAATAATAAATTAGTATTTACTCAATTAATGTGAGAAATCCTAAGCTACATCAAAGTGAAACAGAGTGAGGTAGTGTTACCAGTCCCCACTCTTAGGTTTCACTTTTACTAAGAAGGGTGGGATTATGCCACCTTCCTGATACAGCCAAGAAAGGTTATATTAGAACAGATGATCAGCAAAAAGTATAATTCAAATTGTGGAATAGCTTTTATCTTTTTTTAAGCCTGAAGGTTAAAAGGTAGTTAGTTACTGACACTTGTTTTATAATGTTTTTTATTTGAATCATGTCATAAGCCACTGTTATACTTAAATCTTCCATTGTAATTTTCCTCAGAATTTCTATGATCCATTTGAGTAATAATCAGAATAGTCGAACCATTTAAAGCTCAGAGTGTCCAATAAATTTAGTATTTTCTAATCCAAATGATGATAATTTTTCCAGCTTTTTTTTTTTTACTTGTGAATAGCCTTGTTTATTTTTGTAAATCGGGTTTTTGTATACGGTTAGTGCGTTCTGGGTGTTCATTATTAATTTATTTCTTTACACAGCTAGTTCAGGTCCTGCACATCTGCGAGTAGAGACATTGTCTCTCTTCCCAATTTCATTACTTGTCATATTAACATATCTATTTTACAAATTTACATATGATAAAATAGAAAATATCAATAACAGTTAATCTATCTACCATATATGCAGCAGTTTGGTTTTTAGCCTTCATACCTTGCTGAGTCACCCTGTCCCTTCATGTTGGCCATCCATGGATTTTGGTAAAAATCTTCCAATAATAATAAACTTTTTTTTTTTCAACTCCGCAATCATTGATTAATTAATGGATAAAATAACTTGTTAAAACAGTAAATTTTGAAAGAGGACAAAGGAATGAACATGGTAAGTAAAAAAGTTTTATTTATTTTAACTACAAAAATTTATTGTTCATGAACCACTCGTACCTATGAGAACCATATTTGGCCATGTAACTGATGTATTCACTCTTTGATATCCCAGAAAGCTGATGCGCGGTTTTGCCTTGAAAGTTTGCCAAGAAAGGGTCCGCTTTGTGCAGAAGAAGTCCTGTAAAGGCTTGATCCTTTCCTTCCATCGCTGCAAGGTGAAGAGGAGTATTACCTTCAACGTCTCTGGCGTTGACGTTTCCTCCACAACGTACTAACATTTGCACTGTCTGCAGGGGGTTGTACTCTGCAGACACGGCGATGTGGAGAGCAGTACGCTGCTTGTTATCTACGTCCTTAATGTTTACATTCACACCTCCTAAACAGATTTTGGCCACTCCGCTGGCATACCTTCCCATCTTAGTGTATAAGTGAAGTTCCCTTTCGATCGACGTTAGTGGTCTCACATCGCTGTACCATTCTAAGAGTTTGCCATCGAACCCAGCCATTGTTCCAACATTCTGATTCTCATTGGCTATCTGTAAAGCCGTCTTGCCGTTCCTTTGTTCAATATACGGATCTGCTCCTCTCATCAGTAGCACTGCAGCTCCCCAAGAGTCGTTCCCCATTGCTGCTACATGGAGTGGAGTGTTGCCGTCCCTGTCGATACTGTCTACCTTAGCACCGCAAGCGATGAGCGTTAACATTGCAGGATAGGCGCGCGCTATGGTGGCCAAGTGTAATGGGGTGTGGTTATTGTCAGTGACGTCCGAGAAATTGGGATCCATGCCATCAGAACACAAATCAACAATTCTGCCTTCCAATCCTTCACTTGCTGCTTCTAATAGCGTTTTTTCTTTACCGCTTGGCCTCTTCAAAATTACTCTAAAACAAAATGATTTTTTCATATTAAAGTAATTTTATTTATTAAACATAAAATATGAATAAGCCTCTATATATATAGGTCGAATCCGAGAGTAAAATTCGCTTATTAGGCTTGTTTTAACTCAAGTCAAAACTATGGTATCGCACGAACGCATGCGAAAACAGAAAAAACGTACTGTTCTACAAAAATAGAATTTCGGAAATGTGTACATCCAGTACCATTGTCATCTTAAGCGCTATCGATGGGCCTGCGAACCATAATCCTCTTTCCTATACAATCTCTCCTTTCGTCAGGAACTGCAGTAAATACCTATAATCCTCGAAGTTCTATCAATAGAAAGATTCTCTACATGACTGTATCATATTGTAGTAATATAATTAACATCTTATTTATTAGATGTATATTTTTTAAATATAGTCGTAAATATCAATAAATAAATAAAATAAAAAAAAATAAAATTAGTTACCTCAATGGCCTAGGATTTCTTGTCGGAATCTTTGCTGGTGATAGTGTGGTTAAAATCTTCTCAGTAGTTGTAGTAGTGGTAGTTGTTGCTAATGTTGTTTTCCTGAAAACAAACAAACAAAATTAAATGAACTTCTGAAGCTTAATTATAATCAATTAGTCCTCACATTCAATATTCAATTCACTTCAATTTCATCCATTTATGACTTTAATTATTATTATCGTGCGAAATAATTTACTGTACATGATTGAAATATTATAAAAGTACTGCATTTTGACAACTAGGGTATACTTAAGGGGTAAGCAGAACTTTTGCTAAATGTGTTATCACACTAACGAATTTTATCATTAATTTTAAGAGAACTACCTCTTTCTGCTAACTAGAACGCTGTGCTAAAGTAAGGTTATCCATTAACAAGTTTTTTGAGTTCTTGTGCTTGGTCGATTCAATCTTACTTAAAATAAAAATAAGTTTAAATAAAATGGATACGGTGTTATGCCTGTTTAACATCTATAGAAGACACCTGAGATAAAAACCTCATAATAAACGTCACTACGAGCTTTACGCCGTTATATTATAAATTATATTACTCATTGGTCCTTTAATTTTTCCTCATCAATTCTGGATGCTATTCAATTGATCAGATGAGTGGCCATGAAGCCATCATGTACCTGCATGAAACAGTCATATATGATACAAATTTAACGGGGGTAAAACCGCGGGACACATCTAGAAGTAAAATAATTGATGGTTCTATTTTTTGCAGGGGTGATGAGTCCAACGGACGAAGAGCTAGAAGGGTTGCGTACGCAAACAACGAATGTTAGGACAGGTTTGTGTTTTCTCCTCTTTACGTAGCTGCCGGGAAATGTATTAATGAAAGATTGAAATCACATTATATTTAATAGTACCTGGACAGTTCCGGTGACGAGGTGATGACGTAACATTACGGCGGTTAAACAGACGAGCACTGCGGCGGATATTGCCATTACTGGTGTTTGTATCTTGAGGGCCCCGTGTGTTTCGTGACATACTTTTTTTAGTTTTGACTGCCGTCAAAATAGCCCTGAAGAAGCCCTGCAACGTGGGGCGAAACGTTGGCTCATTAAATTAGTATATTTCTACTATTTGAGTTTTTCTTGACCGCACCCGGACCATATTCCTTTCACATTATATTTGTTTCCTAACCTTAAATGAGGGAAACATACGATCTTGGTGATGGAATTCTGCTGCTCTTTAATTTTTTTGTTCTTTAATAGTAAACAAGTATTGATTTTATCAACTTTCAATAAATGAAATATATTTCACTTATCAATATGTGATATATAGAATAAGAGGATGTATTGTTACCGTGAACATTTTTTTTATTAATTAAACAACCCTGATTTAATTGCGGTTTATTATTTAAATTAATTATTAATTGCATCTGTTGTTAGCAAATAAAAAATATCTGGTCTGACCACCCACATGACTGTACTTAAAAAGTAAAGCCCGCCTTTTCGGCTTCACTTTCCCAGGAAAGCTATCCCTTCTATCATACTCCTAATTTAAATAACTTCAATTAGATTAGCATGTTCAGTATCTACAGGATAGTATTTGTGAGTACTCCTAAAATTTATGATGGTAAAGGTAGCACAAAATAGTTCTAAATATGAATATAGTAACAAGTTTGTGTATCTATGTGAATATGAAAATTACAAAAGTGAACATATGTAAATACAACATAGTGAATGTTTTCAAAAAAATTTTGTTTGATGTTAGTCAATATGTATGAATATATTTTTACATCTGATGATTTATAAAAATAAATTAAGACTTACTCGGTTGATGCAATGATAAACTTGAACATATTGATAATGGTTTGGTTCTTCGACGCAAGAACTTCATCGATAACGTTAACCTGTCGATAGTCCTTTAGATTGGTTTGGGCGCCATTCTTCAGGAGTAGATTGATGGTGTCGAGATCTTTCCACCTGACAGCCAAATGGAGCGGAGTCTCCTTATTTTCATTCATTTTGTCGATGTCACTGCCGAACTGGATGAGGTGAGAGGTGACATTAGGGCATCCCACGGCCAGGTGGAGAGGCGTGTCACCGTTGCCGTCGACTGAAAGGGGGTTGGCCCCAAAGTCAATGAGTAATTGGACAACGTCCGGGTGACATTTTCTGGCAGCCACATGAAGAGGAGAGAACCCTATCCTTTCCTCATACTCGTTGTTCGGGCGCAAAGTGGCCATTGTTTCTTCTAGCTCTTGTTCTGTTGGACTCAGTCCCTCCTGAAAAAAAAATTGAGCCATTAATTAGCCTGGTTTCTGGAAAAACTGTAGGTACAACAAAGGATAGATACAACTAACGTCCATGTTCCAATGTGTCAATCCTTTCTTGTACAATCTTTATTCCCTTAGTTTTCGATAATACTAATCCGAGTCAGATATTGATATTGGTCGAGAAGAAATTTTTCAAAGTGAAATTTTTTATAAGATTACTGTTAGAAAACCCGATTTTATTGGAGAAACCCAAAGTACAGAACATTATTTTAAAATAAATAAAGCAGAATAGAAATTATGCAAAATTTATTCTGAGACCACAAGGATCGAAGTCAATACTCCTTAATTGATTAAAATGCTTCAAAACATGATAACTACAATGAAAAAGGAAATTAATCCACTTTTTAGCTTTTAATAAAATTTTTCTCATCACAAAATAATTATTTATTCTTTTATATTTATTTATTATTAACATCCTGGAGCGTTTAACGCCGACATCTTCATCTATTCTCTCTCAAAGCCTATTTTATCAGCAAAATAACCTAAAAATCTCTCCATGCCCCTGAATGCCATGATTGCTTTTCCAGGAGTTTCATCAGTATATGGTAGAAATTCTAATACCAAAAAATTGATATTGCCTGATTCAAAATGCATTAGCTCCTTGCACCTACACAAAACTCTTCTTTCAAGAAGACTTTTCTCTTTCACACCTTGCCATCTTGAAGTCGACTAACAACTGATAAAAATGGAGAGCGCCCCATCTCAGGCTTAAAAAAAAAGAAAAACTATACATAGCTGGTTGTAGCTTTTCTTTTATCACATTGAAAATTAAGTAATAATTACCTGTCCGGGAAAACAAGGATACAACTAAAAGGGGTAGTTGTCATGGTCGTACCCAGCAAGGTGCAACTGCCCCCCCCCCTCCTATTAGTGAAAGACATTAATTTAATAAAAAAAATTTTTTTTTCCAAGTAAATAGTTGTAATAACTAATAAAGACAGCTATAATTATATATAATTTTCTTAAAATTTTGGTTTCATTCCCCTTTTCCGCGCTGAAATATCACAACTCGAATGACCATGACTTCCCCTCTCTCGCAGGTTATGATACAGACAGTAATGATTTCTCGGTTATGAAGTTTAATAAACTAATTTATCAAAATTTCTCTAGTCAATTATTATCTGACCCTATATCATCGACACCACTACAGTTAACGGTATGTAACCAACGCAGTAATCGATGGGAGACTGGCTGCTAATACACACACACACTAACAACAGTGGTCTGCTCTGGGTAGTTGTAACTGTAAAGTGAAGTATAAAGAAACCCACGTCGATATAAATATATATAGTCATTTTTTATATTAATATATTTTATTTATTGTAGAAAACGGTAGTCAATGATTTTATATATCATATCAAAATCGTGGGAATGTTTAGAACAAATATCCTGACAT
>NW_027104696.1:1033802-1036835 GCF_000696795.3 Halyomorpha halys | reverse complement strand
TGGAGAGGCGTGTCACCGTTGCCGTCGACTGAAAGGGGGTTGGCCCCAAAGTCAATGAGTAATTGGACAACGTCCGGGTGACATTTTCTGGCAGCAACATGAAGAGGAGAGAACCCGATCCTTTCCTCATACTCGTTGTTCGGGCGCGAAGTGGCAATTGTCTCTTCTAGCTCTTGTTCTGTTGGACTCAATCCCTCCTGAAAAAGATTGAGCCATTAATTAGCCTGGTTTCTGGAAAAACTGTAGTTACAGCAAAGGATAGATACAACTAACGTTCATGTTCGAATGTGTCAATCCTTTCTTGTACAATCTTTATTCCCTTAGTTTTCGATAATACTAATCCGAGTCAGACACTGATTGGAGCCTGGTAGTCGAGAAGAAATTTTTCAAAGTGAGATTTTTTATAAGATGTTTATTTTAAAATAAATAAAGCACAATAGACATTATGCAAAATTTATTCTGAGAGCACAAGGATCGAAGTCAATACTCCTCAATTGATTACAATGCCTCAAAACATGATAACTACAATGAAAAAGGAAATTAATCCACTCATCACAAAATAATTATTTATTCTTTTATATTTATTATTAACATCCTGGAGCGTTTAACGCCGACATCTTTAGCTATTCTCTCTCAAAGCCTATTTTATTAGCAAAATAACCTAAAAATCTGCCCATGCCCCTGAATGCCATGAGTGCTTTTCCACGAGTTTCATCAGTGTATGGTAGAAATTCTAATACCCACGTCGATATAAATGTATATAGTCATTTTTTGTATTAATATATTTTATTTATTGTAGAAAACGGTAGTCAATGATTTTATATTTCATATCAAAATCGTGGGAATGTTTAGAACAAATATCCTGACATATAACTAATATTGATTTGGAGACCAATATTGCTTAACGATGGTTGGTGGTCAAAGTTTTTCATTTTGTGGGACCGCAACTCAATGAAAAAGTCAACACCCCAGGCCGGATTCGAACCAGCACCGCCAATAGACATCAAATTGGTAAGACTGCCTAACCTCTGAGCTACGGGCGGCCCTAAGAATTGAATTAAGAGTACTTCGTGCGCTATCTCAAAACCGGACAATTTTTGGGCATTAATACACAGGACTCAATTTACTTTCCACAGGAGCATAACTAATTATTGATTTGCGTATCGAAACCTATAAATCCCAATCTGAGTCGTCTCGATCCGCCGACTAACTTCTACCAGAGTTCTGAAACCTCTCACATTTTTTAATGACTTTCATTTAAGTTACTGGAGCTTTAGTAGTTAATTTAAGAATTGAAATTGAGATTCGTCAATTCTCCATGAAATCCTCTATTATTGATACCTCATTCGTCAAAATTCTTTGCTCCTGAGAGCCGGAAAAAAGTACTGTAATGTACGATAGATTTTTGATGTTTTTCCCCTTAACATCAGGTAACAAACTGACTGGCCAACACCTTTATTTATGAAAGTAATATGTTTACAATTATGATAATACTGACGTCGTCTAATCATTAAAACATTAAATTACTTACAATTCAATACAAATCAACATAATACAGTTTCTGACAAGTAGAGTGGTCCTCTCTGGCTGGAAGCTATCAAGATGTTATTTCTGGTGGGAAGCGATGAAGACGTTAGTTCTGGCGGGCATCGAATAAAGTCGTAAGCTCTAAGAATTGAATTAATATCGAATAAAAATATATCGTCTATTTTTTAAATATATTTTACTTTTTTTTTCAGAGATATCACGAATAATTCATATTAAAAAGCTATGCCGGCAGAAGCATTAGGTAAGTTCTTTTAATAAGGGGTACCTGCGCACATCCCACTTATGAGCTAGATTCCACTTTTAAATCTTCACTGAACATAAGTCTCTATAACCTTTCTAGAAACAAAATTTATAATTTGCGCTTAATATTGCAATAAGGTAGAAAATGCTATGTTAAAAACTCGATACCTCAGATTCTTCATAATCAGGTTTTTCGATCAAATTCAGAGAATTATGCTAGTAAACTATGCGAAAATGACTATATGACAAAAGCCAGCCATTGAAACTCACGGTATTTGGTAATAGATGTGTAATAGGGTGGAACAAAAATAAATGCTAAAAAAAAAAAAATGACTAATAAAATTTATAATACCATCAATGAAAGTGCGAAGCCATGCAAAATCAAATCCCAACTTTATAAGAGACAGAAAGATAAAAAAAAAAAAAAGAAAGAAAACTATTAAGTCTCTACTAAATTCAAACCAAGACTTGAAAATAATATTTTAGAAGGGGGTATAATGAATATCCCATAAGTATATTTTTTTCAAAAGTGCAATTGAACGTTTTTAAATATTATTAAGTATCCAAAATGTTCTCTTTAAGCACAAATAAATTATGATATTATTAGTGGTATAACTTTAATAATTTCGAGACCTATTGAATTTAGTAAGTAATTGTCTTTAATAAAATACTTACAACACAGAACGTAGCAGCAATTAGAACCAATATACCAAAACATAACATCTGTAGCTATACACAAAAACACAATTTATAAACTAGCCATGATTCGATGATAGCAATGTTATATCTCATTGATAAATATGCCATCATTATTATCGGCAGCAAAATGATAATCATTAAACACAGATTTTATATCTGACCTTTTAACTGTAAATATATTTTTATGAAATTAATACACAGTAACTAAGATTTAGATAGCAATAATAAGAAAAAAACAAAATTGAAATTGAGATTCGTCAATGCTCCATGAAATCCTATATTATTGATACCTCATTCGTCAAAATCTTTGTTCCTGATAGCCGGAAAAAAGTACTGTAATGTACGATAGATTTTTGATGTTTTTCTCCTAACATCAGGTAACAAACTGACTGGCCAACACCTTTATTTATGAAAATAATATATTTACAATTATTGATTGTAGAAGATGGTCGGGAGGTGCGGTCAGCAAAGGAACAACATAAATAAACAAAAAATATTTATGCCGACGTTTCGACCTGATTTTCAGGTCTCCATCAGAGCTATAAA
>NW_027104696.1:1031045-1032852 GCF_000696795.3 Halyomorpha halys | reverse complement strand
ATGATAATGCTTACATGGTTTATACATTAAAACATTAAATTACTTACAATTCAATACAAATCAACATATTACAGTTTCTGACAAGTAGAGTGGTCCTCTCTGGCTGGAAGCTATCAAGATGTTATTTCTGGTGGGAAGCGATGAAGACGTTAGTTCTGGCGGGCATCGAATAAAGGCGTAAGCTCTAAGAATTGAATTAATGTCGAATAAAAATATATCGTCTATTTTTTAAATATATTTTACTTTTTTTTTCAGAGATATCACGAATAATTCATATTAAAAAGCTATGCCGGCAGAAGCATTAGGTAAGTTCTTTTAATAAGGGGTACCTGCGCACATCCCACTTATGAGCTAGATTCCACTTTTAAATCTTCAACATATGAGTGGTCCTCTCTGGCTGGAAGCGATGAAGACGTTAGTTTTGGCGGGCATCGAATAAAGGCGTAACTTCTTCTGCTCGCTCATAGGTAGCTTCGCTAAATAATTAATTAAATTTATCCAGTGAACCGTAGAAAGAGTGCTGAGAAATTATGATTTAAATAAAATGATAAACTAGAGCATATTAAACAATGGAGGGAAATAATAGACATAACTGGCCTTGACATAAACAAACAAATAACTACATAAAACATAATCTTTACTAAATAAAACCTACATTAATAATTAAATGAATATTTGAGCTCATAAAAAAAAAAAACATTAATAAAAAAGCATATTATGAAAAAAATTAATTTTAAGATGCGAACGAAGTATAAATTAGACAGAGTTACTAAGCTATTGTAGAGTTGAAGAGGTAAAGTGTTGGAGATAGCGACTTTATCTCTAATCTTTTAAAGTGCAGTCCGTGACCGTCCAAAGTAGTTGAAAGAAGAAAAGTTTTTTCTCCAGCTATCCGCTTCGTCCAGATTAAGTAAAGACTTTTTTGGTAAGTAACTCTGTCTCTTGGTTTACTATGTAAAAATTGTGACTGAACTATCCGTAAAGCTTTATTTTCATGTGATCCAAACATTTTGATAAAAATAATTTGTATTTTATGGACCATATTACTAAATTTACTTCGTTCTCTTCACATTATTTGTATCAAAAAATATTGTCGGAGTTCCACTATTTTACTATTTCTACCAAAAGGGTTCCTCCGCGGAAAAAATAAAATAAACATAAAATCTATAAGTTATTGTGGAGTTATTACCTCAACAGGCAAAACAATATCTATTTTAAAAACACCAATGAACTCATGTTCTATAAGTATCACTACAATGTTCAAAGGCTTAGATAGATTATTAAAAAATGCGTGATTTTTTACCTCTAATTAATGAATGTACAAACAAAATGTTTTAATAATAATGATAAATTTTTAAATAATTCAAATTTTGTGAAATATCAATATTAATGTTTTATGTAGTGTTAGAAATAGTATTGAAAAGTAAGAGATACACATGATATGATGAATGACATAAAAATATATAAGTAATAATGAAAAAAATAAAGGAGAATAATACTAAGCTACATAATGTAAAGGAGCTAAGTTGTAAAACTGAATGGAATTAGAAGTGATAAACAAGAGTAAATAGCTTAGTAGGGAAGAACAAAAAAAAAATAAAGTGAGAAGATAAGGATGGCTATACTTATGACGGAGAAAATAAAAATATTACGAATGACTCACTTGAAAGCATGTGGAGTTTCCGCTACGATTATACATCGATAGGTTGTGCAACTGAAGAAAATAATTAAATCGAATTAGACAGTTGTATATTGTGTTCAGACTTTCTTAAAGTTATAATTCTCCATTATAATACATCTATGTTTT
>NW_027104696.1:1030106-1030526 GCF_000696795.3 Halyomorpha halys | reverse complement strand
AATTAGTTGATTACTAACTATGGAGAAGACAGTAGTAGATTTTATTATTATTTATTGGGCTCTCATTATTTTACATTTTACACCTTTTTATGTTGGTTTTTTCTTTTTCTCTTTTTTTACTCTCATATTGACTATTTTATCTCTACGATCTTTTGACCTTTATATTTCAATTTATATAACGTATTTTGCCTACGTGCACTCTAGCGGCTTTTCCTGCAATTTATAACAATGTTATTTCCTAATTTCTTTAACTAATTCTTTATAGATTCTTTCCACTGTATCATTTATATGTTGCTCACATTTATATGTATATAAATAATAATGTAATCAATCAAATATAAATAATACTGTCTTGCCCATAGTTAGTAATCAACTAATTTATATTTTTATTCCATTATTGTGTATATTTTCAAATTTTTA
>NW_027104696.1:1029390-1030056 GCF_000696795.3 Halyomorpha halys | reverse complement strand
AACTGAAGAAAATAATTAAATCGAATTAGACAGTTGTATATTGTGTTCAGACTTTCTTAAAGTTATAATTCTCCATTATAATACATCTATGTTTTTATTACATATTTAAGAAAAAATAAACACATATTCTGACTTTTTTTGTTACATAAAAATCACATCCCTATGGTGCATCTCACAACTTCCACCTACCAACCTATTCTGTGTTGAAATTGATCCTCATTCGTTTGAAAACAGATATTTCTATATTAATCACTTAGGCTTTTTTTTTTTAATCCAGTGGTCGAAATAAGACTATAAAAAATAAATATTAAACATTATATGCCGTAATGTATTCTTTCTCTTATAGTAATGAAAATTTCCTTTTTTTTTTTAATTACACAAAATTTTCTTTTACTTGTTTTAATTCATCACAATAATGAAATTGTATTAGACTAATGCAAGAATAGATAATTTATTTAGCCTTTTGATGAACAGAAAAAAAACTAAACAATTATGTAATTATATAAAATATATTAATAAAAATAATAAGAGTTCCAAAATGTTGTCGGAGTTCCACTATTTTACTATTTCTACCAAAAGGGTTCCTCCGCGGAAAAAATAAAATAAACATAAAATTTATAAGTAATTGTGGAGTTATTACCTCAACAGGCAAAACAATATCTATTT
>NW_027104696.1:1019791-1021705 GCF_000696795.3 Halyomorpha halys | reverse complement strand
TCCAAAATGAAATAACATATTTACTAATTTAATATAAATAACTTTCAGAGAACCCATTATCAGTTCTGAGGTGATAAAAACGGGAGTCTAGGGCGTGTTATCACTATGTATAAATTGTATGCCTCAACAGCAGAGAAAAAATTGTTTGACGGTTGATTTTTCCTTGTTTACTCATACTTTTTCTTCAGTTATCTGAACTATTGGTGTTCGGCATATTTCTTCTTCCATTTCCACGGAATGGAACTTTGCGAACTGTTACAGCCATTTTATACTAGAGTATCCCCTTAAATACGAATTTCTTGTTGTTCCTACAAACTTTTCAAATTTACTTAAAATCAAGAGTGTAAAATAAATTCTAACAAAACCCACCAGATCACCTTTACTCATCGCCATAAACCTATGAATTCCTGCCCTATAGCATCGTTTAATAATAGTATATTTACGCCTGTCGAACAGAGCCGCTACCTATGACTACATATAGACAAAAACTAACTTGGAATAGTCATTCAAGACTGAAAAGGGGAACAGGGAACTAACAGCTCTTTGAGGGAGGAAGGGGAGGGGGTGATGTAGAGGTAACCAACCTGTTCTAACCGTGGTTAGGGTTGAAGCTTTCATTACGTAGAACCGCCACAGCAATGAAAAAGTCGACACCCTAGGCTGGATTCAAACCGGCGCCGTTTCCAGGTGGCAAAGACCTGCGCCTTAACCACCTGAGCTACGGACGACCCAACAGCACCACTAAACAATCGAATTCAATCCTTTCAACCGAAATCCTTCGTAAAAATACCAATGTTCCTTTCTTTACCTAAAATAAAATCATCCATAATTACCCATATGTTTCGTATTTTTCCGATTTTGTCAGAACCAGATATCAATCCTTTCATGATAAACTCCCTAACCACCAAAACCCACTTGTTTCTAAGCTTTTCAATACCATAATCCTCTTAAGCGTTTGAAAAGAAGACCATCTGCTCTAGAAATGTTAAAGTAGTTCAACCAATCGGTGGATTCACAACGAGACTGTTTCATGTCATTGTAATATACTCCTATCTCATTCACTTCAGTTGTAAATTATGATGAATAAATAATTAAGAATTAAGATACCTCTGGTTATTGTTTGACAAGAGAGGTTGAGTGTTGAGTGTTGAGTGTTTCATTTAAAAAGCTCTGCAACCAAAGTGCATTCAAGGTTTGAAAACTTATATCCACAAGATGGACGTATTCCCATGAAATATTCAGTTGCTGGAGCAGAGATCGAAGAGAAACCCCAATTCTCTTAACTTTAAACAGTTCTTCCAACCCTATATTACTCATTAAAAAATAAAAAAGTTAACATATTTTGCATTGGTTGCACTTTCTCTCTATATGCCATACTGCTGAAGTATCGTTCATTAAAAAAAAGAAAAACAAATTTTTTGATTATGCTGGCAAAAATGAGTGAATTTTTTTGGCAATTAATCTACTTCAGATTCTCAGATCCATGTTAGTAATCTTTCAAGACCATATTTCACAATATAAGAAAATAAACTTGTTCTGAAGTTCATTATGAAGGTATACTAGTGTATCAGGTATTTATTTAGATGCCTCATAGAGTTCCACCGAGCTGATTATCAGCTCACAGACCACGGGAATGGAAACGCTAGAAATAGGATATCGGGTGTTTAGAAGCGTCAAAGAGCTCGTCGAACTTCTTTTTTTTTAATACGGCTCAAATAATTTTAATTAAACTTGGCAAATCAACGTACAATTAAATGTTCTTTAATTTCAGCTGGGTCTAATCCTCATTGAAATAGTTTTACAATACTTCATTGCCAAACTTTAAAATACTTTTATATATAGGGAGATGGTCAGGGTTGCGGTCAAAAGAGAAATAAAAATAGTTTACAACTATTTATTTTCCAACGTTTCGCC
>NW_027104696.1:1019454-1019741 GCF_000696795.3 Halyomorpha halys | reverse complement strand
TGTTTGACGGTTGATTTTTCCTTGTTTACTCATACTCTTCACAAAGTTCTTCATTTTGTGGGACCGCCACTCAATGAAAAAAGTCAACCTCCAAGGCCGGATTCGAACCGGCACCGCCAATAGACATCAAGACTGTGTCTTAACCACTGAGCTACGGGCGGCCCGTCTATAGATGTTATTGCATTTATAATTTTATGTTGGCCTATTATTATTATTGAATTCACTTATTTATTTTTTTTCTCAATGATTCTTGCTTCTTTGTTCAGGCCTGATGGATTTCTTGCTGG
>NW_027104696.1:1015546-1018491 GCF_000696795.3 Halyomorpha halys | reverse complement strand
AAGCCCTGCAAAGTGGGGCGAAACGTTGGAAAATAAATAGTTGTAAACTATTTTTATTTCTCTTTTGACCGCAACCCTGACCATCTCCATATATATCAATTTTCACGGTCAACTATACATACATATATAAAATACTTTTACATTGTTTGTTTGAAATAATTAACAATTTCAGAGTTTTATTAGTAAAAAGAAGGATAAATGTAAACTATAAAATGAATGCCTAAATAAAATGAATAGTTGGGCTCTGGCCTTTGATAGCCACACATCAGGTCCAAGTCGCCCTCGTATAGAAGCGGTTTTTTTAAAAATCACATTTGAATCAAACTATCATGGGATAAGTGTAGATAATGAGGCGAGGGAGTGATCTCTCGAGTTTCGTGTGAATCAGCCCAGGATCTTCGACCATAATTAGACGAAAGGACCTGGCTTATTAGCCGGAAAACAGACTTCCTCCACATCTTCCCACCACTGAGGCTCCAGTTGGCTGGCAGGCAATGTCACCTTATCTTCTGGGAACGTCAGTCATCGGAGAAGCCAACATTATGTATTGATTATTATATTTATTTATGTAATGATTATTATATATATTTTTATTATTACATAATGTTTAATTGTTCTATATATTAATACTGGTTATATACTGGGATTCATAAAATAATAGTAATGCACCATAGTTGCTCGTGCAAGAATTGATTTATAAGTCAAGTGCTATATATATCCTGTCTCGAGAATCCATTCTCTGGAGAACCAATTCTTAATTTTTTTTTTTTAATCATATTTATTCATTTTTAACCTTTCATTTTTTTGAGTTTTATTTTATTGTCCCCAATATTTTAGATATTCATAATTATGGAGACAATGTGTTATATATTGTTATTATTATTTCTTAATGAATTCACCATGCAAGTTTATTGATTTTGTTATCTGTTAATAAATTGTTGATGAATACAAAATGTATGAGTTCATACCATCAGAAGTCCAAGAGAAAAAGTAACCACAGTCTTCAGTACAATCTATGGAACAGTTAAAAACAGAATAAAATATTTGTTTTTGTCAGATGTTCCAGTGTTTAAGCAAAGCAGCGATATGAGCCTTTTAGTTGACAGGATAACTCATTAAAATCATTCTTGGTGTTTCAATGTTCATCCTTTAACAATTTACCGTTAAATAAATGGTACAGAACATAATATAAATTTTAGTAGACTGTTTTGTTTTTTGTCATACTTTAGCAAAAGAAAACGTAAATATTTTGGAATGAGAAATAATAATAAAAGTACTTTTCTGAAAACTGTTGAAATAGGAGTTAGTCAACTGAAAGGCTTATTTGAAAAATTAGCTCGGGAAAGTATTGCCATTGTGAATAATAAAAAAATATCTGTTCTGAAACAAGAAAGGATTAATTTCAACTCAAAGAAGTGGAGTAAATGAAAGTTGTGTGCTCCCACCATACCAGATTATTTTTAATTCGCATCTTTTACTTAATAATTATGAAAAGGGGATGAGTAACAATAATTTATGGGGATATGACAATAATTTGGTGTGAGGTTAGAGAGAGGCCCCTCACTTTGTCCTAAAACCAATAGAATTAATTTAAACAATTAGATGAATAAAAATATTGTCCCCCTCTATAGATTTGAAAGTGGTTGAGTGTTCAGGATAAGTGGTTTATACCTATGTACTATCTTATCAAAGTGACTAAACATAACTTTATGAATCAGTCACTAAAGTATAGCCTTGCTGTGAGTGTAACTATATAATGGAATAGTAAGAAATTAGTTTTCCTATCATAAGAAATTCAAATGAATCATTATAATCATAGAATTGAATTGTAAAAATTGATAATATGATGGTCAACTAATGGTAATTTGTACCATAAATAATATAATCTGACATCAATTTTAACATAATGTATGCTGAACTCCTAAGTAGATTAATCAGATAAGGAACTTCATTTCCATATTGTAAAAAAAATAAATAAATGAATAAATAAAATAATAAATTCAACAGAGTGGAGTGTTATATAATATAAATTTCAGTGTGAACAAAGTTAGTATAAATGGAAAAAGTGACAACCCACAGGATTTGCTGGAGATTAAAATACAAGGTAATTTAAAAGTTGTTTCCAATTTAGTTTTTAAAAAATAATAAATTTTGCTCAAATATAAAAAAAAAACCTTTAAGCTCATATGATTTAGTTGTAATATAGATTGTAATATTCAATCTTGTGTATAATATTAATTTATATATTTTAGACATAAAAGCTTAGGAAAAAATGACCTAGTAAATACAGCTAAAAATAAAGTTACACATTATTTGTATCAAATGATAATGTAGCGGTTCTACCAGTTTTCTATTTCTACATCAAAAGAGTTTCACCGTCAAAAAATGATTGGGAACCACTGTTATACAGTTTTATATTTTAATTAAAATTTTAAATAAATTTGGTCCAAAAGATTAGTTATATTGATTGATTAATAATGAATCCCCCCCCCCCAAAAAAAAACAATCAAAATAAAATAGTTAAAAAAAAATCAAAATAAAGTAGTTAAAAAAAAAAAAAATAAATAAAGAACTCTGTACCACTACAAATCATGAAGGTTTAAGGGTGCAGTACTTTGTAAGGAAGTACTGTTGTTAGACCAACAGTTGTGCAAGGAGGTGATTTGGTGAGAATCAAGTTCGACCACCAGATTTTTACCTTATTAAGGGTACCAATCACCAATTCATGAGGCTGGTGGGTAGGTCCTGGAGGGCTCCCAAACTCACAGGGCTAACTCACTGTTAGAGTGAGACAGAAAATATTTATTTGTCATAGCCAAATTCGAATCTAGGTCATTGGAGTTGTTAGAACAGTGCATTTCCATTGAGCTAGCCACTCCCACCACTGAAGTTCATAATAAATATGTAATATATAATTTGTAATAAATATTATAAATACATAAATT
>NW_027104696.1:1008689-1015449 GCF_000696795.3 Halyomorpha halys | reverse complement strand
AATAAATATCCCACAGTAGTTTATAGTAAATATAATTTATTTTGGCCCAGTCCTCAATTTTGGTTCACAAAAAAATAACACATTCAAGACAAAAATTAATGCTTATATTACTTTGTGATATAAATATATATTTTCATTAAGGTCAAATTTTTATATTTCATTTATATTATTGATAAAGTTACAAATAAGTTTTAATATAATTTTTAATTTAGAGAAAGACTGGATTTCAAAACGGATAAGGGAATGCAACACTTTGTTTAATGTATTAAATAAAGGATCAGGAGTTAGAAAGAATTTGTTTCCTCTTGAAGTTAAAACATGAATAATCGAATATACTCTTCAGAAAATATTCCTATGTGTAACTTAATATTTTTGAAAAGTATAACCAGTAATTCATATGTTTAATTTCGATTAAAAGATGACAGGATGACTAAAAATCATATATATCATCCAAAAAAATCAATTTTAGTATTTTTTAATATTGATGATCTATAATAATTTAGCATTGAATAAATAATTAAGAGCAGAATGCAAGTTATAATAAACTGTTATTAAAAGTATTTTTCTGAAAACTATTGAAATTTGAGTTAGTCAATCAATCAACTAAATGGCTCATTTGGAATATTAGTAGGAGAAAGTATTCCTATCATGGATAATGTAGAAATATGTGAAAGAGGATTCATTTCGACCTAAAGTAGGATGGTAAGTGATAGTTTTGTGACGTGTGCACTGCACCAATTTTTTTAATTTTCACTTACCTATTGCAAATTTTCTAATTAAATTTTAAGTTTTGGACAAAGATATGTTTTGAGGTCCCTTGAGTTGATTTTTGGTCGAAAATAAACAAGTCTTGCAAAATATTTTGTGTTTGTGCATGTTCTAATGAATGATTGCTCCTCACATACATTTTATTGTATAAATAATTTTTATTAACTGTTTTTATTATGTAGGTTTATTCTTAAAATTTACAAAAACAGAAAACAAATATTTTAAAACCAAGCACCTATTGTAAATAGCCTTAGAATTGAGCTTATTATTACTTAACTGAACTTAGCTGTAATGCTCTACCAAACTCTGAAAGATCCAGAGAATATGGTTGTTCCAATCAAAAGCATTATGAAAAATAGTGGGCACACCATTACTACAAAAGGACATGTGATAGTTTCAGTTACTGATGTTAAATACCAAAAAAGTTTCATCCATATACTGCAAGTCATGACATGAACCCCTTAGTACAAATACTTAGGTCCACCACAAACCCATTCGTCCTACCCTGATGACTATCGAGGAGTTGGAAAAGAGGTTTACTGTGTTAAATACTATCCAAATATGAACTAAAATTTTCTTATTCCGAATAATTTGTCCTAAAAAAATTATTTTTTTTTTTTTAAATTAAAATAATTTTTTTTATTTTCAGGATTCATTTTAGGAATTACAACCTTTGTCACCAAAGCCCAAAGAATATATCATTTGCAAGCAGTGCTGACATTAACTAATAAAAATATTGAAGAAGATTATGGAAAGGGCTGATGAAGAAGTACCAGATCATATCCCTATCCATGGGTATATGTTCCAGCTAAAACTCCTTGTATTGTTTATGTGTCGTGGACTAACTGGTGGATACTCCTTTAATTTAGGGACAGAAATAAAAGAAGCTGGAAAATTTGATGATTTAGTGTTTGAATTTACTCTAGATAGAAAGAAATATTTTCGTCTGTTACAAGCAAAGCATAAACTTGACAAAACTGGAAGTTCTATAACTACTAATTCACTGTTAAACAAAATCAAAAGCGAATTTTACTTACCTAAGTATTTTTTTTCTTATCTAGATGCAAAAAATAACAGCATGTTCAGAGGGGGTACCATCAAAGATGTGATCATTTGTACCAATGTTAATTTTAATGATAAAGTTTTAAACAATGAAGATATTAAAATTCAACTTTTATCAAATAAAGATGACCTATTAGATATTAATATGAGCTGTCTTACAAAACCCATGCGCTACAAGTTTACAGAAGAAATTGTTCCAAAATTAAACAAAATTTTAAATGATTATAAGACCAAATCAAAAAAAGTGCTTTCTGATTACAATGATGATGATATCAAGGATTTTATAAATCACTTGGTCTTTGCTGTGGATTGTCCAAGTGAACAAGAGTTAGATGAGGTTATCAAAAGAGAAATAGAAAAACAATTTAATTTTCTCAGCAATATTTTCTCAGTACAAAATACTTACTGTAGGTTTATGATGACAATGCTCGACTGGCTTCAAGGAAAAGTTAGAGGAAGGTTCATTTCAGGAGAAGAAGGTAAACAGTTTTTTGAAGAAGCTAGAAAGAGCATCCCAGTTCTGTTTAATATCAGGGGTCCAGTTGAGTCGTTTACAGGAAGAAACAAAGAATTGGAAAATTTACACAAATTATTAAAAATAAGCTCCGATAAAACTAAAGTTGTTTGTGTAACTGGTATTGGAGGTATAGGGAAGACTGAACTGGCCAGAATGTACATCAGTAATTTTGCAATGGAGTACAATAATAATGTTTTGTGGTTTAATGCAGGGTCATATCAAGCACTGGAGGCTTGTTTCCGCTCACTAGCAAGTGACAAACTCAGCATATCCACAAAGAATGCCAATGGGAAAGATAGGGGATTGATTTCTATAGTTGAAGATGTCTATAAAACCATTTCAAACAGAAAATGTCTCATAATTTTTGATAATGTCCAACATTATCAATGTAAAAACGAATGTGATGATGGAATTGATAGATTCTTACCTTCATTTTCTGAAGTTTCTGGACCATATATTCTCATCACATCCCGTAATCAAAATTGGCCCTCAACCATCCATGTTCTATCCCTTGATACTTTTGAAAAAGATGAAGCAGTCCAATTCATTTCAAAAGCTCTCAAAACAGACAGTAATGAAAGTTCAATTTTAGCAGATCAAATGCAATGTTTTCCTTTAGCATTACAGCAAGCAGTTTCATACATAAAAGTTCAAAATATGAAATTACAAAACGTAGGTTCACATTTCAACATTGCTTGTTACCTTAACCTCCTTAAAGATAAGAGCAAGCTTGTCCTAAACTATTCATTTCCTGATGAAAGCTATATCGACTATACCCAGACTGTTTACATTACTTGGAATGTTACTTTGGATTTGATAAGAAAGTCTGAAAATGGCAATGAAGCATTGAAAATTATGAATATCCTCTCATATATGGATCCAGAAGATATACCAATAGAAATATTTTTAAAATTAGTGAATGACTATGATATTTTATCATCTGCATTGGGCATATTAAAACAGTATTCTATGATAACCATTCATCACAAAATTATATCTTCAGAACAACAGGTAGGAATGATAAATGTGCATGTACTTGTTCAAGAAGTTATCAGATTGAAATTAGTGGAAGATAAAGAAGACAGGTTGATTCTAGAAGAAGCCTTACAGATTTTTACAAAATGGGAAAATTTAAATGACAGAACTCTGAATCATGCTATGTCTGTATGGGATTATTCTAGTAAAGATGGAGTCCTATCAGAGGATAAAAGGTATTATTGTGCTTGGGTGTCTAAAGAAATCAGTGATCAGCTTTTGGTAAGATGCCGATACACTGAGTTGCAATCATTTGGGGAAAAAGCCATTAAATACTGCAGTTCATTACCAATGGATGAGGTTAAGCACCTTTTAGAGACTTTAAAAAGTAATAATGACATTGCTTTACAAATATTAGGTCTTTTTATGAATGCACAGAGAAGTTTTCAAGGAGCAATATCATTTAGTGAGAATAAGTATGGCATAAATAACCCATTGTCATTAATGATAAAAAAAATTACACATGCTGCAGATCTAGTAGTAACTGGGGAAGATGATGAAGCATTAGACATTTTGAAGAGCTTAAGTCAACCAGATGGTTCTGATAGTAAGGAATTCCTGGGAAATTTATTTCTTTCTGAAGTAGAGAAGTATAAAGATACACAGCATCTTCATAAAACATATCATAAGAGCACAGAAAATAAAAACGTCAGTGATGGACATTTGGACTTTGCTCAAAAGGGGTTTTCTGAAGCTTTAGACGGTCTTAAAGGAAGATTAGAAGGATTGAAAATTTTTGGTAATCAGCCTGAAACATTGCGGGCTCAGTCCAATTTAGCTGAAATTTTCAGAAAGCAAACTAAGTTAGATGAAGCATCAAAACTCTTTGAGGAAACATATGAGAAACAAAAGACTGTTTTAGGAAAAGACCACCTTGATACTTTAGAAACTCTGTTTGGCAAGGGAAAAACTCTTGAAGATCAAGAGAATTTTAACGATTCTTTAAGGATCTACCAGGAAGTGTTGGAGAACAGAATTACTAAGCTTGGAAAGGATCATCCCTCTTCTTTAGAAGCATGTACCAGTATTGGCAACATATTTTATAAGCTGAAGGATTATGACAAAGCACTTGAAAGGTATAATGAAGTTCTAAGCATATCGAAGAAAACAGAGAATGAAGCTGATAATCTGGATATAATAATTAAAATAGGAAAAATATATTTTAATAAAGGTGAGATTAACAGGGCATTAGTAGTTTTTGAAGATGCTATAACAACTATAGAAGATACTGTTGGTTGTGACCATTCTGACTATCTATCTATACGTAAACTCATAGCAGAGATATACCAAAAGCAAGGCAAGTATGATTTAGCACTTGAAAATTTAGAAAATATACTTGAGTTTCAAAAAGAAAGATTAGGTGAGAATCATCCAGATTGTTTATTTTCAGAATATTATATAGCAAAGATAGTTTCTATGAAAAGAATCTACAAAACAGTCATGTAATATAATATATTACAGTAAATCAACAGGATGCCTATTTACTGCAGCTGATAAAAAAAAAATACTGATTTTTTTTAACAATTAGTCACTTTTGGTTGTGTACATTCATGGCACATGGCAGCACATTCATCATCAAACCATGGTTCATATTTCTCCTTAGTCATATCTGTTGCGTCATTTACTACTTTCCTTAATGTAGCATAGCATGAATTTTATTAGACTTGCTGTGAGAATTTGCGGCTTGTGGTAACTATGCTTAAACTTCTTAATCTTGCATCTGGTTATATGACATTGTGACTGACATTTCACTGTTGATACCTGAGCCCTTAATTCTGTAATTATTTAGAAGTAGTCAGAATCAATGTTAGCTCCATGAAATGTGCGAACCTCAAGCTATGAGGATTTGTATCTGGCACTCACAAGGATATGATCAATCTTAGTGCTAATAATGCTTCCGTTCCTTCCTAATTTCCTCCCTGCTTCTAGGTACACTAATTTGTGTTGGAAACAGGTGCTCTCTACAACCAGGCACTTAGAGATTGTGAAATTCACCTGACATTTTACCATTATCATTGGAGTTGAAGAGGCTAAATTAGCGAAAGTAGGCCTGAAGGCTTTCTCTTTTCTGATTTAAACATTATAATCTCCCACCATCATTTTCATATCATGAGGAAGGCAGTGATTAACACATTTCTCCAGTTACCATTAGAAGTCATCTTCCATTTTAGCATCTGAGACTTCTTCAGGTGCATGTACAGAGATGAGGCTAAAATTCTAAAACTGTTCTTTTATGTGTAGAATAGAGTGTGGTATTAATAGGATTGAAATCTATTAGTGTATTTGCCATTATTTCACCTACCATATTTCAAGTTCCAAACACGTTTAGTCAGTCATGAAAACAATATTTAATAATAAGAAGACCTTTCCTTAAACTGACTTATCTAGTCCATCTCATCTCTTGGATGACAGCTATGTTTATAGAGTAGATGTTTAAAATGTTGATCCCCACTAGCTGTTCACTTCAGTTAGCCACTACAGGAATTTACTAATAAATAACTTCTATATCAATGATTTTCTTTGTAATTTGTAAAACAATTAATCCAAAGGATTTTTTATCAGGAATTAGAAAAAGAATTTAATCGAACATACAATTTAAGATATTGTTTTGAGTAATTTTTGACATTTCAAGACTGCAACAATAACATTAACAAAAATGAAAAACATAAATAAGATCAGTATAACAGTTCTTTTGTTTATATTATAAACATATATGAAATTTGTAAAACAATTTTTTTTACTATACTAAACTTTAACCTCAAAATAGAAGAATGGATGGTGGTTCTATGTGACATTCTTGAAAAAATAGGGATTTTTCTCTCGAAAAAATATTTCAATTACTATTTCTATATACCATTAAAATGGTTTACTTTTCTCCTTTAGGGATAACTTTGTTCAACTGATGTTGAAAGCTTCGTGTTGCTGCGTGTGGAACACCAGTGATAATGAAAGTTACAAAAGAGTTAGCAGAGTAAGAGAAGTTTATTTTCCAATTGGTTGGTGCCAAAATCAGCTGAAAAATAGTTGCAGGTTTTTTAGTATGTTTCTTTCTCCTCCTGTTATCAGTTAAACAATATGCCTCAAGTTTTTATTGCTTGATTGTTTCTTCTCAAAGTATAAAGGCCAATGCAACCATAATGTAAGTTTTTTACATTATATCTGTGACTAAGAAGCAAACACTAGTCTTAATTATTAATCACTTTTTTTAATAAAAATTTCCGATAATGTGACTGAAGATAACTTTGCACCAGAAATTTGGGACGCTTTGCTCCAGTAAACCAGCCCTTGGTGGCCCTGATTTGCCAAATTTGTTTCTTTTATTAATTAATTGTTTTTAATTTTAAAAATTCTTTAAATTCGCCTGAAGACCTGTTGAAG
>NW_027104696.1:966849-1004515 GCF_000696795.3 Halyomorpha halys | reverse complement strand
ATATTAATTTAATTAAATTATTGTAAATGCCTGTTCTGATTGTCTAGTAACCATACGCCCTGAGATTAAGAGTCTCTCTCTTTCTTTTTATATAATAAAATTAAGAGTTTTTTATATTATTGAATTTGAATAAATTTCATTATCCATTTGGTAATATTAGTGTTTTTAATTTGAACCCAAGTTATTTCTCTTATATTTGAAGAAAAGTTATAAAAAGAATAAAAATTCTTTTTATTTTATTTTTTATATTTTTAAAAATTATTACAATATATATATAAGTTATGGTAATGAAGGCTACAAAAGACTTTTTAAAAAGAGGTTATTGTACATTTAGAGAAAATAAAATACTTAAAGACTAAAATAAATATGTCAGAAAAAGTACCAGCATGGAGATGGGCTACAAAGCAACTGTGGGCAAAGAGCTAAATTACAGAGAGTGTATAAAGGGAATTAGCTCTAGCTCTACGAATCTTACTTTGCTACCATTTACAATTCCATGAGAAAGTGTGGAGTTCCCATGGCAGGGTTCTTAGAGCTAGATTATATTATATTCAGTTAGGTAAAATACAATAAGCAGCTCCTCCTCTGTTAGACTCTAATTTTCCTGTTTTGGGTAAAATGAGTTACAATCTTAGTCTAATTAAAATAATAAATTAAGATTATAAAAGTGAAAATAAAGAGTACAACAAATATAAAAAGCATTCATAAAAGTAGGATGTGTAACCGTTGTAGGAAATTGGTATTATTATTTGATCTGCAAACATTATTGTAAATAAAGAGTAGATGGCAACACTACTTCTCTGGCATGTAGGAGGCAATCCTTTGTTTGCCTCAGTAGGGTGTTGGTGTCTATTATGAAATATATGTTTTGTCTTTTGTTATAAAACCGTCCCTAAATAACAAAGAGTAACATGTTTGAATTATAGATAAACTTAGTTGTTACGAAGTGTGAAAGTTTGAAAATCTAATGTTTATTTTTTATATAACATTAGAGAACCATATGTTTTAGTGTATAAGGAAACAATTTATTAAGATACAAAATAATATTTAAATTTGTTTTAGCTTGATAGATTCTTTGCATATGATAATTTATTGTGTCTTCATCTTGTTGAAGTTTAAGATCATTTGGGTTGTAAAAAGCTATGATGTCTCAGGGACTACTTGTATCAAAGTCCTTTAACATGTAGATTTTTACTACAGACATTATTAATTAATTAAACAACTCTCAAAATTAATATGGATCATATAATTAAAATGATACTTGATTTACCTGATAATTGTACCTTGGAACAGAACTAGAATAATAATATAAAATATACCATACAATATTAAATATTTATTAAACAATAAACAAATCAATTTAAATAAACATCTAATGTTGAATCTTTATAATATTATCTCTTAATAAACCTTTTTATTAATTTTTCTGAAATCTCTCTTTATATAAAATTAAACTACAAGTTATGACAATATTATTTAATTATAAACAAATTATTATGATTTTACGTTAAACTCCAAATATCTTTTATAAATAACTGATTTTATGATTTAATTTTATAAATATTGATTTTCCCAATCTCCAGTTTAACTGTACTCTTATATTGACCATTAGTATAAATTCTCTAAGTATTGGTTGACCACTAATATTTTACTTTGGTATATAATTCAAATTATATTTGTAACTCTCAATTCTCTTCTAATTACTAACGGATTTTTTAAAAAAATATTTATAGTTCAAGCATTGGAATTGTAATTTGATTATGAATGTACTTGCTCTTTATCTGTTATCTTTGTAGGAGGTTTTAATTTTTTGAGAAGATGGAGGAGAGTACATGTGTTTCTGCAGTGTTGTCTTTCCAAGTTCCTGATTTGACCACGGAAAAAGTGCCCTGTTTGTTTACTACTTAGAAGGCAGTTATTTTTTATCTTCTTAGCTTTTTTGATTGGCTTTTGTTCTATTTTATTTGATATCGGTGAATTGACGTGATTGGGAAAAACAATCTCATGACTTAAACAAAAAAAAAATATATAGGAAGGTAACAAACAATATAAGTACATAAGTAGTATGAGAAGAAAATGAATAGCATAAGTGTAATAAGAAGTAAAATATATGAAGAGAGGACATTGTGGTTGAGCAAGGTGGAGTGAGGATTTCAGAGTGCTTGGTTTGGAATGTTGTGGGCTCCAATGCCACCTGGATCAGTCAATATTTATTTTGAGGAGGCTCCAGAAAATGAATCTTGACATTCGAACTTTGGAGATACACATTATACAGGACTTATGGTTGCAAGATTAGTGTTAGATGGTGCTTTAGAGGGTGAGCAGTTACAAAAGTTCATTACAGATAACCAGAAAAAGTTTGAAATTATTAAGCCTCAAGATTATTGTGCACTATACAAAATATTAAAAGGAAATAATATCTAAGTGAAACTAAATATTATTAAATTAGTTCAGGATAGATAAACAGTAATATAATTAAAAATTGAAGTATGATTCAAAGGCTTGGTTTTGTTGAACAATATCAGTAATAATGTTTAAGGGTGAGAATATTTATAATTGGTGATCTAAGGGATACAGGTAAAATTAAATTAAAAGAATGAATTTTTTAAAAACGTGAAATGAAATTAAAAGAAGCAAAAGGTAACTTCAAATGATATTTTAAAAAGTAAAATGAACATAAAATAGTCAAAGGAGGGCTAAAAATGTTTTCAAGTGGTGAAATGAATATTAATAATGTAAGGAGCTTTTAAAAAAAAAAAATTAAAAGTAGAATAATTAATAACAATAAATAAATATAGTGAAGACAAAAATAAATACATAGAAAAAAAGGAAGAGATTTGTGGATGGGAGAAGATTTTTTGTTCTACTAATGTAAGAGGAATTATAGTTAGAAATGGAATAAGAGAAGTGGTGTATAACATGGGATCAATGTTGAAGATTTTAACTAGCAATAATAAGATTGAACATAAGGATAGATAAACATAAGGATTTTTGTATATCATTAGAAAGAGAAGAGATATAGGGTAGTGATCTGTAAAAGGTGGTTGTTGAGGAGAACCAGAAAAGGAGAGATCATTTTTGTAGTTATGGACAAGTTTTTTAATGATATTGATGGGGAAGCTATAGGTTAAAATCTTTTTTATATTGTGTGTGTTAGTTTCATGGAGATAGGGTTCAGAGAGGGAAAGAGAATGGTAGATAAAGATTTTGGCTACATTAATTTTTTTATAGTAAGGGTATCCCAATACAATAGTAATTTAAAAATCACAGAAATTACTCCTGGAGGCCTCAATAGTCCAGGAATCTGGTGCAAATCCATTCCTCAAAGTCTTCCAACAAGAAATAAAACGGAAATACAACCTACTCCAAGTGCTAACCAGGCTAGGTCTCAGACTAAGGTGTTCATTGCAACATAGTTCAAAAGTGACTAAACTAAAATTGGTGATTTTCACCAATTTTAACCATGTTTGTTTGAAATATTTTTGGATAAAACACAAATTTCCAAGAAAAACAATTTGTATTTTGTGTTTTGACTTAAACTATAAATATTGCAAACATTGATTCATTTTAATAATTTTATCAATAAGGAGTTTTTTTTTTTAATACTTGACCTTTCATTGAGATTGACTTGCTCATAGAAGGAGCATTATCATTATTAGTTTTAGCTTTGAATTGTGGCAAATCTAGTCTTCTTTAAAAAAATTAAAATAATAGTAATTTTTCACTATATATCACACATACTTTTTAAGCAATTGCAAACAAAGTGTGATTATTTTTTTTTTTTTTTTATAGTACAGTTTGGCTTAAACACTAATAAAGCTACAAAATTTGATTTCCAGATCATCATATACATAATCTATGCTTAAAACTGAAAAATATGACACATCATTTGATGTTACAATTTAGCCGATTTGCTGATAGACTATCTATACTCTCATGTTATCTTATCACTATTAATCAAACTATGTTTTATCAATCAGTTACTTAAGTATGGCAGTACTGTAATTTACAGAAGATATGATAGGCATTTTATTGTTTATTTCAGTTAATTTATTTTATGGCTATTATTTAATTGAATAGTAAAAGTTGTGCTATTTGTTATTTAATAGCAATATAATTAGATGAACGGATTAATTTCAAAGCAATAGAAAAATTCTCGCAAGATTCTTCAACAAATGACAATAATTTGGAAAAATTGGCAGTATGATGGTCAACTAAAGGTAATTTGTTAGTAGTATAAATAATACTATAATTTGTTTTTTGGCTTTTCTCAATTCTTGTTTAAAAATTAAAATTAAATCTGTTCCGCTACAACCCATGAAGGGTCAGGGGTTCAGAACCTTGTAAGGGGGTACTGTTACTAGACTAACAGTTGTGCAAGGGTGTGATTTGGTCAAAATCACCACCAGATTTTTACCCAATTAAGAGTACCCAATTTAGGAGGCTGGTTGGACCCCAGGAGGGTTTCAGAACCCACAAGAGTTGACTCACGGCTACAGTGTAGCAGAAAACGATTTTCTGCCCAGCCGGACTCGAACTCTGGTCATTGGAGTTAGTAGCCACAGGCTACTCACAGTCCCCAATTTTTGTTTACAAAAATGAATTTTTAATTTTAATTTCAAAAATATAATTTTCAATGTTTATAATACTTTGTGATTTTAACATAAATTATATATCATTATAAGGGTTCAAACAGATATATTTTATTTGTAATGTTGATAATGGTAACATTATGTAATGTTTTATTTAAAGAAAGATTAGACTTTGAAATGGAGAAGGGCATTCAAAATGTTGTCTAATTTTTTATGTATTGTAAATGATCAGAAGTTTGATAGGATAAATTTCTTTTTGAAATTGAGCTCATGAATAATCGGATATACTCATCAAAAAATATAATTATATATTTAAATACACTGTCTCCCAAATATTTTTTTATATTTTGTTATTCGATGATTTTTTTCCAAATGAAACAAATAATTAATAAAATAAATCCGATTAATACCAATTATTTGGGAAATTTGCCACTTCTAAAAATTATAAATGAAAATTAATTTCCAATTATAATATAATTTATATTTCCAATTGAGAATCAACATCAATTATTAGATGAAATAGGTTCACAAATGGTTTTGCTATATTTGAAATTTGAATAATAGCTTTGTTAAATTGTAAATTCTATAGACTTTATACACAATAACAGGAATAATAGTCTTTATTTACTTTTTGTGAAACTACTTTGCTCCACTAACTGGACCCAACTTCTATTATTTGATTTTGTAATGAGGTTCCATGTGACAGATATCTGTTGTGCAAGTTTGTCGCACATGCACAAATAATTGCTGTACTACCAACTATCAAGAAAATTCTGACAGTACGACACCAAATGTCACTTTACATAATTTTACTGGCTGCGATAAAAGTCACTATCACCATCACCATGGAATTGCAGCTTTTACCCTATGTTCCACCAGTAGAGTGATCTATTACCATCATAAGAATATATTATTTGTTGTCTTAGCAGTTTTGTTGTACTATCAAGGTCTGCTTGATAGTTGGTTGTACAATCAATTATTTGTACATCCGCAAATCTATCAACCAACTACCACATGTAATTACTTATTAATACTTCAATAGTTATATATGAAATTCTACTTTTTATTTTTTGTTACAATATATTTTTATGTACTAAATAAACACTTGTTTTTTTCAGAATTCATTTTAGGAACTCTAAAACTAGGTGTGTCTATATGGCAAAGAATAAATCTCTTACATGGAAAAATACTGACTGTGAATACCATGAATAGTGAAGAAAACCAGGGTCAAGTCATAGAAAGTCCTGATGTAGAAGTACCAAATCATATCCCTATCCATGGGTATATGTTCCAGCTAAAACTCCTTGTATTATTTATGTGTCATGGACTAACTAGTGGGCACTCCTTTAATTTGGGGTCAGAAATAAAAGAAGCTGGAAAATTTGATGATTTAGTATTTGAATTTAAACAAGAGAGAAAGAAATATTTTCGCCTTTTACAAGCAAAGCATAAAATCAACAAAACTGGAAGCTTTATAACTATGAATTCTTTGTTAAACAATATCAAAAGTGAATTTTACTTACCAAAGTATTTTTTTTCTTATCTAGATGCTAAGAAAACCACCCTGTTTAGAGGAAGCACTATCAAAGATGTGATCATTTGTACCAATATTAATTTTGATGATAAAATTTTAAACAGTAAACATATTAAAATCCAACTTTTAACAAATAAAGATGATATTTTGGATATTAATATGGGTTATCTTACTAAACCTAGGCGATATAAATTTACAGAAAAAATTGTTCCAAAATTAAACAAAATTTTAAATGATTATAAATCCAAATCAAAAAAAGTGCTTTCTGATTACACTGATGATGATATCAAAGATTTCATAAATCACTTGATCTTTGCTGTGGATTGTCCAAGTGAACAAGAATTAGATGAGATAATCAAAAGAGAAATAGAAAGACAATTTGATTCTCTCAGTAATATTTTCTCAGTAGAAAATACTTACTGTAGGTTTATATTAACAATGCTCGACTGGCTTAAGGGAAAAGTAAGAGGAAGATTCATATCTGATGTAGAAGGTAAACAGTTTTTTGAAGAAGCCAGAAAGGGTATCCCAGTTCTGTTTAATATCAGGGGTCCTGTTGAGTCATTTACAGGAAGAGACAAAGAATTGGAAAATTTACACAAATTATTAAAAATAAGTTCTGGTAAAACTAAAGTTGTTTGTGTAACTGGTATTGGAGGTATAGGGAAGACTGAACTGGCCAGAATGTACATCAGTAATTTTGCAATGGAGTACAATAATAATGTTTTGTGGTTTAATGGAGGGTCATATCATGCACTGGAGGCTTGTTTCCGCTCACTAGCAAGTGACAAACTCGGCATATCCACAAAGAATGCCGATGGGAAAGATAGGGGATTGATTTCTATAGTTGAAGATGTCTATAAAACCATTTCAAACAGAAATTGTCTCATGATTTTTGATGATGTTCAACATTATCGATGTAAAAACGAATTTGATGATGGAATTGATAGATTTTTATCTTCATTTTCTGATGTTTCTGGATTATATATTCTTATCACATCCCGTAATCAAAATTGGCCCTCAACTATCCATGTTTTATCCCTTTATACTTTTGAAAAAGATGAAGCAGTCCAATTCATTTCAAAAGTTCTTAAAACCGACAGTAATGAAAGTTCAGTTTTAGCAGATCAGATGCAATGTTTTCCTTTAGCATTACAGCAAGCAGTTTCATACATAAAAGTTCAAAATATGAAATTGCAAAACGTAGGTTCACATTTTAACATTGCTTGTTATCTTAATTTCTTTAAAGATAATAGCAAGGTTGTCCTGAACTATTCATTTCCTGATGACAGTTATATCGACTATACCCAGACTGTTTACATTACTTGGAATGTTACTTTGGATTTGTTAAGAAAGTCTGAAAATGGCAATGAAGCATTGAAAATTATGAATATCCTCTCATATATGGATCCAGAAGATATACCAATAGAAATATTTTTAAAATTGGTGAATGACTATGATGTTTTATCATCTGCATTGGACATATTAAAACAGTATTCTATGATAACCATTCATCACAAAATTATATCTTCAGAACAACAGGTAGGAATGATTAATGTGCATGGACTTGTTCAAGAAGTTATCAGATTGAAATTAGTGGAAGATAAAGAAGACAGGTTGATTCTAGAAGAAGCCTTACAGATTTTTACTAGGAAAAATGTGAATGACAGAACTCTGAATCATGCTATGTCTGTTTGGGATTATTCTAGTAAAGTTGATTTTTTTTCTGAGGATATAAGAAGATATTGTGTTTGGGTTTCTATCTACATCTGTTCTGAGCTTTTGGTAAACAGTAGATTCATGGAGTTAAATTCATTTGTACAAAAAGCTATTGAATCCTGTAATTTACTACCTAAGGATGATATAATTGCTCAAGGTTGTTTGCTACATTTAATACACATTAAAGGAGGTGTCTTACGAATATTAGGTAAGTGTAAGGATTCAGAGGAAAGCTTTCAGAATGTAGCATCACATATTGAAACTGTGTATAGTAAAACATTATCATTGATTAACAAGAGGGACTCAGCCATGACCTTGATAAAGCAAGGTAATTACAATGAAGCAATAAATATTTTGAAAGAGACCAAAACGCTTTTAAGCCCATCAGTAAGTTCTGATTCTGAAGAATTCTTAGAAAATGTATTTGATCTTGAAGGTAAATATGAATGCCTTTATCAGTCATTAAATTTCAGCAAAGAAGATGACTTCATAAAAACTATTGATTTAGGAAAAAAGAATATTATTGCACTGTTATACTTTCAACAAGGGAAATATACTGAAGCTTTAAAGGAGTTTAAAGAATTAGTAGACATAGGAAGGAATGTGTTAGGTGAAAATCACCCAAAAATATTATGGTTTCAGACCAACATAGCTAAAATTCTCAGAGAGCAAGCTAAGTTAGATGAAGCCTTGAAACTGCTTGAGGAGATATATGAAAAACAAAAGACTGTTTTAGGAAAAGACCACCTTGATACTTTAGAAACTCTGTTTTGCAAGGGAGAAATTCTTGAAGATCAAGAGAAGTTTAACGATTCTTTAAGGATCTATCAGGAAGTGCTGGAAAACAGAATTACTAAGCTTGGAAAGGATCATCAATCTTCTTTAAAAGCGTGTACCAGTATTGGCAACATATTTTATAAGCTGAAAGATTATGATAAAGCACTTGAAAGGTATAATGAAGTTCTAAGTAAATCTGATAATCTTGATATAATAATTAAAATAGGAGAGATATATTTTAATAAAGGTGAGATTAACAGGGCATTAGTAATTTTCGAAGATGCAATGAAAGTTATACAAGATAAATTTGGTTGTGACCATTATACTTATCTGTTTGTGAGTACCCATATAGCCGAGTTATACCAAAAGCAAGGAAAGTATGATTTAGCACTTGAGCATTATCAAAATATATTTGAGATTAAAAAAAATGAATTAGGTGAAAATCATCCAGATTGCTTATTTATAAAATATAATATAGCTATTACACTTTTTTTAAAAAAAGAATTAAATAAATCTCTAGAAATGAGTTGTGAATTATTGGGAAAAATGAATGGTATTCTTGGAGCTGATCATCCACAATCACTGTCAGTGAGAAATAATATTTCAGCAATATTGGTACTTCAAGATAGACTTGACGAAGCTCTTCAAGAATGCAAAGCATCAATAGAAATACAAAAGCTCAATCCTGAAAGAAATGGAAGAAACATCACAGTCACTAAAAAAATCCTAGTTGATATTTTTTCTAAACAAAACAAACATGAAGAAGTTTTAAAACTGTTGACCGAGACACTAGAGAACCAGGAATCTGTTTCTCATAATAATCCCCTTACCATAGGAGATACAAAGAGTGAAATTGCACTTTGTCTTATCAGGCTCAATAAACCTCAGAGAGCCATTAAATTTGTACGAGAATCGTTTAATATTTTTAAATCAGTTTTAGGTCCAGAACATCCTAAAACAGTTATTCAAAGTGACCTTTTACAGTACCTATCTCCTCATTGCCTATTTGCAGCTGTTACTCAAAAAAAAACTACTGAATTTATAAAAGAATTAGTCACTTCAGGCTGTGATTTTGACATCCAGGATGATGAAGGTAGAACCTTATTACATCATGCTGTTAACCAAGGTAATATTGAGACTGTTAAGTATTTGCTATCCATTGGAGTTGATGTCACTCAGGTTACTGAGAAGGGAAACTCTTGTCTACATGTAGCAGTTCTCAAAGGAAACCGGGACGTAGTAAAAGTCCTTTTGCAATATTCATCTCATTTTAGGTTAAAAGAGTTCATAGACATCAGAACAAATCTCAGAGGAATGGCAGCGCTTCATGTGGCCTCAATAAATGACAATCTTGACTTAGTCAGGACTTTACTCAATCATGGTGCCAAATATAATATTCTTAATAATGATACCAAAAGACCCATCGATCTTGCAAAGGATAAAGAAGTGAAATCAATTCTCAAATTGGTTGAAATAAATTTCAATCTTGTCAGTTGGGGCAGTATAAAAGCTGATGAATTGAATGCTTTGAAAGAGGAAGATCTTGTTGCAATGGTCAATGCTCGTAATGAAAATGGACAGACTTTGTTGCAACATGCCATCAGTAAGAGCGACAAAATATCTGCCCAAAGATTATTAGAAATTCTTCAAAAAATGAAAGTTATATGAGATGAACATACAAATTCAACACTACTATGTGGAGCATGTGATGCAATTGAATGGTTTAGGGCAAAAATACGACAAGCCACATGATGATATTTTTCAATACAGTAATTTAAAAAAATTCTCTAATTTGTATTTAATATTTTACATAGATAATATTCAGGAATGTTATCTCTAATATTTTGGAAATATGGTGTTAAAAAACTAGCTGTATTAATTTGAAATATAATAAATAGCTTTATCTTTGTAATATTCGGTGTAGGAAAGTAGTGACCCAATCACCCAGTCATCAAACTTCTTTTTTTTATTACACCCTTCCTAGTCATTTCTCACATATGGGAGGGGGGGGGAGGGAGATATCTAGAGGTAACCGACCTGTTTTAAGTATGGTGGGGGATCAAGCTTTCATTACGTGTGGCCGCCACAGCAATGAAAAAAGTCAACAACCCAGGCCGGTGCCGCCAAAGTTCTCATGTGGCAAAGACTTGTGCCTCAACCACCTGGGCTAAGGATGGCCCAAACCCCCAGTCATCAGACTGCAAACACCTACTGATACTCCAGGTTGGATGAACAATAATTCTGACATACAAACCATACACAATCTACAGCACACAACATAACCCCCACACTTAGAGATATAGGTCAATTATATTACTCACCCTAGGATCACTTTCTCTCGGTAGTAAGTCAGGTGGCTCTTAGGAGGCAGCCCCTCCACCTGAAGCTGCTCAAGTCATGATGTTAAAATTTAGCTTGGAAAATTCAATAAACAAGTCGATTATGAAGCATGTCATAAAGTCACTATTGGTGTCTATAGTCTACATGAACAAGCAATGACAATGGTCAAAGACTGATTAGTCTTGCTACTTAACATGGGTTCACCATTGGAAACATTTTCTTTCCCAGAAAGGATATTCATAAAGCTATTTGAAGATCTTCTAAGGGCCAGACAACTAACCAGATTGTTCATCTGCTCGAAGGTACACATCCTGAATCAAACCTTCTATGTGTCAGGTCATGTACAAGTACAAATATCGACACCAACCACTATATGAGTTTTGATGTGATGCTGAGGATCAGGAGACATAGCAGCCCAAGAAGCAATAAAATATTCTGTCAAATTCCTCAGGACTTCATGGTACAATGAAGATTACCTTGAGGTTGCAATTAATAAAAAAAAAGGTATACTGGAAGATGGTCAATCAGTATACAAGGCAAACTGCCTGAGAATACCTAGGAGAAGTAGGAATGAAAAAAGACTTCTCCAAAGAAAGAAAAGAGTGTGAGAAAATAGAAAAAAAAATGAGGGAATTGAATGTCTTAAACTAACAAATTTATCTATAAGGTTGTATAGCTCCCTTTTATACACCCTTATTCTACATGTATATGGTAGTAGGAGCAGATGGTAGTAGGGCTCTGCTCTATTCCTTACATGTGGGGGATAGAATAGGATCAGGGATCCTCAGATCAATTGTGTAAATATTGTATGTAAGAGTGTAAATGTAACTAGAGATTATTTTAGTTATTTATTTATTTTTTCATGCACATAGTTTGATTATGTTCATTTTCTTAATCCTTCTGTTTGTATATATTTTAAGAGAGATTTTATTTACTTTTTTTTTTTCTTTCATTTATTTATTTTTCATTCTTATTTTATTTTATTTTAGTATGAATGACTATTACTTATTGCCCGAAACGGTGTTGCAGATAGTAATATCTATCAATAAAGTTTTTTTCTTTAGGAGGAGTCAATAGTAGATTAAACTTAAGAATCTTTAGCAGGTCTGTTTTCTTTAAACACCATTAGAAAGTAGGTGTTGTGGATTGTCATTCACTGTTTCCTTTTCGAGATATATTAACTCTTATTGAACCGGAAATAAAGATAATTTAAACTAACATGAACTGAGAGGTTGTATTAATTTTTTTAATGTATTCTGAATTACTATTAAAAACAGTTTTTTTGTTTATTTTTGTATCATTTGTTAATTAATCAACATTATATGACCCATATATGCATATAAATATTGCCCAAGGTACAATATAAGGTGGTGTAAGGTACATTTACATTAATTTGTACCTTTAACAGCCATGATTGTATTGTCACACTGGCATGATAGTTGGTCGTACAAGTAATGCCAGTGAACGACTGTTACGCTATCACTTGTATAAGCCTTGACAGTGAGTTAGCTTACAGTTTCCATTATTTTTGCAAAAGTGTTAGCCACAACCATGGTGCCACTATTTGATCGTTATTAGTATAAGTAATGTTACTGGACTAACAGCTGCATTAACTGCCACGTTTAACTGTCACAAGTATACGCGATGAACGTAAACTGTCACAACATATCATCTTTACGAACTGCAATTACGATAGGCGATAAATCATTGTCATAATACATTTGCCCAAAAACTTAAAATTGTATCAGCCTCAGGCCTCAAAAATAATCCGCCTGGGACCTCAATAATGAATCCACCCCGGGCCGGAAATCAAATTCACCATGGAACCAAAAAACAAATTTTCCCAAGAAATTATAATTTTATCAGGCACAGGCCCCAAAAATAATCCGGGCCCCAAAAACAAATCCAAAATAAAACGCCCAAGCCCTAAAAGTTATATTCATCCAAGGCCTCAAAAATAAAAAGTCATTGGCCCCAAAAAAACACTTATGTTCTAAATCAAAATCTAAGAAAAAATAATAACTAGTTAGGAAAAGAAAGTTTAAAAAAAAAACAGTTGAAGAATTAGTACGACAATGCACTAGCGCACTACATGTAATGCAAAGTTATTTTACCCGAAATCCCCGATCTCCGCCAATAAACCTTTTAAATGAAAAATACTAACATCAGCTACACTGCTTGCATTAACTAACATCGAAACACCGTTTAGGAACGATTCGTTCCTTTAATAACATAGGCCCATAACTCTGCTTTACTGCCTATTTTAGTGAGCTGTTTGTATTGCTTACTAGGCTGTATTACCGTCTGGTATAGAAGCACATCAATTGATATCCCTCCAAATACACTGAGATTCAAAATAAAAGTATCCAATCTGATGGGAGTATTATTCTGAAAGCGATCGGCAATAGAGTTTATATTTCATATGACTTGATTCACTACACAATATCCTTTAAAACGAACTGACCCCAATAGTGCCCGCCTGCACTTCATAATCACTAATTTTTAAAATTCAATTTTTTTTGTTTAAAAGAACCATCACATTCATATACATTCACAAACACACTATATATTTATGATATCTTAATTCAAAGCTATTAATTACAAAAGTAATGGCAATAAATTAACACTATCTTAAGTAATTCCTTCAGATCTTCAATAGTACTGTTATTGAAATAAAATTATAATTTTTGTTGTTCCCTTTCCGAAGTAGTCATAAAAATAACGATTTTTCACTTTCAACTCCCTCTAACCACTTCCAAAATAACATTAGTGTATCTCAGCTTATTTATTTTTTTTAATGATTCTGAAATAAATAAGATTTTTAAAAGATCAATATATAAAACATAGTTATTATTTTTTCTTAGGTTTTGATTTAGAACATAAGTGTTTTTTGGGGGCCAATGACTTTTTATTTTTGAGGCCTTGGATGAATATAAGTTTTAGGGCTTGGGCGTTTTATTTTGGATTTGTTTTGGGGGTCCGGATTATTTTTGGGGCCTGTGCCTGATAAAATTATAATTTCTTGGGAAAATTTGTTTTTTGGTTCCATGGTGAATTTGATTTTGGGGCCCGGGGTGGATTCATTATTGGGGCCCCTGGCGGATTATTTTTGAGGGCTGAGGCTGATACAATTTTAAGTTTTTGGGCAAATGTATTATGACAATGATTTATCGCCTATCGTAATTGCAGTTCGTAAAGATGATATGTTGTGACAGTTTACGTTCATCGCCTATACTTGTTAAACGTGGCAGTTAATGCAGCTGTTAGTCCAGTAACATTACTTGTAGTAACATTGTGTAGTGTTTTTACTTGATAGTTTAATTGTAATTCGATTTCTGACTTATGATGAATGAATAATTGATATTAAATATGTTTTTTTTCATATTGAAATGACTATATTTTCTATTAATAATAAGAAAATGAAAATAAATTTGTGTAAAAGGCAATCAAGTTTCACCTTTTCAAACATTTTTTTTTGCTTTCCCGTAGATTTTATTGGTAAGAATAAGTATCACGCTTTCACTTAATAATTTAAGTTTATAAGGACTGTTAATTATATGTATATATTTCTTATATTAATATTCTCATAATTAATTGCACTGAATAGTGTGTTGATGTAAAGTTGAGGCTAGTTCAAACATTTTGTTTAGTGCGTCAGTTTCTACAGCTATCATGGCATGATCACTGATACGTACCTGAGAAATATTTTTGTTATATGGCTACTGCTTCATGTTTACGGGTCCTAGTGTTAGTACAGGAGCCGGGAAGAAAAAAAGGCAATTATCTCACACCAATTTTTGATTACTTTAATGAAAACTATGTATAATTACTAGTCATAACTGATGAGTCTGCCAAGTATAAGTAGGGTATAAAAAATGGCGGCTGTTTCAAAACATTAATTTTTCATTCGGAGCTCTAAGCTATATAGGTAATAGACATCTGTACGTCACATAGTTCCTGAGATATAGATTTCTCAAAATAAATTTACTAATTGCTGATATTTAGGTACATTTTTATGAAATGTTGCTTTTTAAAAGGCTATATCTCGAGAACTATTGGACGTATAAACTTTTAGCTTTATTAGGGCTAATATTTCAGCAAATTTACTCTTCTTTAAATAAAGTTCACTTAGGTTTTCTAGTGTTGGTAGTTTTTAAGATATAGAGCTCCGAATAAAAAATTAATTATTTTTAACGTTTTGAAACAGCCGCCATTTTTATTCCCCCTATCTATACTTGGCAAACTCATCAATTTTGACTAGTAATTATACCTTGTTTTCAATTAAGTAATAAAAATTGGGGTGAAATAACTACCGTTTTTCTCCTCTTGGGCTCTTGTACTATGTGATTTAGTCCTTGAAGGTTTCTTCAATATATGGTCTATCCCTTGCAAAAAAGACGTAACGGGAACGGGTTGAAATAAATGAACTATTTACTTTTACACACTAGTCTATATACGGTGCAAATCTATAAATTGTTAAAGAAGTTGTCCTCATTTTCGTTGCGGCAGTTCACTGAAGCAGATCGTAAACACGTTCAAAACTGCTATGAAATTCATGTAGTTATAGCACGTTGGCACCTTTCAAGAATTTTTTTTTTTTGGAATTCATGTAAAATAGGTACTTGACCTTAGAACAGTAAGACACTCATGTATTCCCTACGTGACATACTATATTTATCTATTGAATATTATAATAATTCTTTAAAATTTCGTTTCGTACGTCAATCATTTTTGTATTATTGTCTCTACCCACTGATTAATTGAAATTGAGTAATATTGAATAATAATTTGATTCCTGGACGAAAAGGAAAAAATATATGTGGTCTCAGCATTCAAATTTCTTAAATTATTTAATCACCTAATGATGGAGTGAATTTAGCTAGAAGACAAAAACTTTTCATGAGGCAGTAAAATATACTTGTCGAAGATAAGGTATAATAATGTTCTTCTCTAGTGTACGTAACTCAGAAATTTCCAATGAAATGGCAGTACTTTTTTTGTAGGCATTTCTCATGAATTCTTATCAGGTATTTTTTTTCAAGCAGCCAGTTTGAAGGTATACATCAACAAACATCTTACAGGAAATAGAGTTCGACAACCATTTTCCGCACCATTTACCCACACATCTTCAAAAACAATGTAGCATTTGTTCCGGCCAATTTTGACCCATTACCTTAATTTAATAAATTTATTAAGTAAATTCCGAACTCACTTTCCTCTCTTTAATTACTTTATGTTACCATTAACATTACTCCTTACAACCTTAAATTATGTACAATGTATTTCTAGTTCTATATTTATAATAATAGTCATTGAATTTTATTAATTTGTTTCATCAAGTAACTTGTAATTTATCTTGATTTATCATAATGTTTTAATTTATTAATATTTATCTTTCATGAGCTCTTTAAGTTAGGTTTTTATTTTGTATCCAATTTAATAGTTAATGAATGTTTGTTTTTTCTTTATTTCATTTAGTTCTAATTATTTCCGTTCATCTTTTAAAATAATATTTTCTGTGGTTCTATTAATGATTTATAATTTCCATATTATTATATGTGAACAATTTATACAAAAAATTGAACGAAACTGCAATCAGGTATTTAACTGTTAAATGTCTGAGATGAAACTGCAACTTTTTAGCTAAAATCGACTTTTCGGAAGTGCCACTTTATATCATTAAATTAACAATTGTCGCTGGATCTAAAGATTTTGATTAAAGTCGTCATATCAATTACAATCAAGTGGTCTTCATTGTCAGCTAAGTTTCATCCTCATCGCAATAGTCTGATGGTGAATAAATCCCGAATTAAAAAAAAAAACTTTCTCTACAGTACTTTTAATTTTTTTTAATTTGAAATAATTGATCATTGTTAGCAAACTATTTATGAATATAAAATATGAATAAAGACGGAGAGTGTTTTTAGAAATGCGGCGCTCCTTATAAAGTGAGAAAACTATTGTTCCTTCAAGTTAAAACGAATCAGGAATGAATTGTGAAGAACTATTGCTTAAAGTATAAAAGATGAGTTGATAAGCTTATGCCAGCAGAATTCAATGTACTTAAATAAATAGACGTGTAAGAAGTAATTTATTATTTTATACTAATAAAAATCTAGAAAAGTACATCTCTTTAAGGTTTATTTTTTAATTTTAGTGTATGTTACTTTTAGAATATTAAACTAATTGATAACACAAAGTTGTATAGAAAATTATTATTTTTTTTTTATATTTTATTTTATACCAGATCGGCCTGGTGGGCCTTACATGGTTGATATAACCGTAATATTATATATATATATATATATGTATATATATTTTAACAGTTGATTATGACACCCCTAACTATATACAATGTTATTATTAAAAGAAAAAAAAATAGATAAGAATAATGCTTCTTAATAAAAGAGGAAAGTAAAATTATAACAAAAATAATGATTTTGGTACACTTAAATAAAACAAAAAATTGCCCTCTAATAGTAAAAAGAAACAAGTTAATTTGAAAAAGGAACGAGAGAAGAAAAAAAAAAGAATAAATAAAATGACTATTAATAATAATTAAAATAGAGTTTGTGTGACCATAAATTAATTTTATTTTTATTAAAATTTATAACAGAATGTCCTGCAGCAGTCTGAGCTTCAGTATTCTGGTTGAGGTTGGGTTTCCCAGGTTGTAGAAACCTGGCTATTTCTTGTGAACCAAGGATCATTAACTGCGATTCTTAGGACTTTATTTTGAAAAGATTGTAGTTTTTTCCTTTTCGTAAAGGATGCCGCTCCCCAGACTTCACAGCCGTACATCAGCAGTGGCCTGAGAATTGTTTTAAATATAAGAACAGTTGTTTCTGGTTTTAGTTTGGAATTTCTGTTTTGGATAGGATATAGCATTGCTAACCTTGCATAAGTTTGATGTTGATATGGTGATTCCAGGTAAGGCGGCGATCTAGGTGAATTCGCAGGTATCTTACTGTTTCAAGAAAATTATTTGAAGAGGGCTCCTCAACTCTAAACTAGGGGGAGCCCATATCTTAAAATTCTCGGACCCCCATTTGGTTAAAAACAATCCTGATCCTGAGTGATAAAGAAATTACTTATTTGAAACGTATAAGTATTCATTACATACCAAAGTTGGATGGTAGTTGAAAAGTGTATTAAAATTTGATTTTATTATTCCATTTATGCATTTCTAAATGTTTTGTTTATATTATATGTCTATGTTATCAATAGTTTGTAAGACATAGTAAGGTTTATATTACAGCAGGTGTACTTCCTTTGGAGTTTCATTTTTGAGGAGGCTTCAATAGATGGAAAATTTTTTTCTTTGTTTTGGTTTTGGCGTCCAGTGGTTCCAAATCGGCGTTTACGATTGAGCTCCTCCAAAGATGCCAACCAGCGCTCCTTTAAGGTATTAATCCGGCTGATAGAGCTCGGTAACAATGGAGTGGGGGTTACGAGAGGAGGCGACCGCGGCCGAAGATAAATATAGCGGACTGAAACAGTAAGTAGATATGGTGGAGCAGTGTCTAAGTTTAGACGGTACGGGTAGTGTCTCGCCATGAGGGTTCCCCGCTGACGGCAATCGGGAGATGAAGGACTGAGAAAGGATGCTCGACGTTTTCAGGGGCCTCAAGAATCTCATCAAGGTAAGCAACATCCAGATCGACTCCCCGGTCTTCCGGCTTCATTACAGCATCACCGTTATGATACTCATCGCCTTCAGCTTGATCGTGACCACGCGGCAGTACGTAGGCAACCCCATAGACTGCGTCCACACCAAGGATATACCGGAGGACGTCCTAAACACCTACTGCTGGATACATTCGACCTATACCATCAAAGCGGCCTTCAAGAAGAAGGTGGGTGTCGTCGTGCCGTATCCTGGAGTGGACACTTCTAGGGGAGACAGCGAAGACAAGAAGTGCTACACTTACTACCAATGGGTCTGCTTCTGCCTCTTCTTCCAGGTCAGTAAACTCTTCCTTAACAGTTTTTAAACCACTGATCACAAAGGGTATGTGTATGCAATAATATCGTCGATTTCCTGTTAAAAGGGCTAATTCAACAAAATGGATATTCTCCGATTTTCACTACAATCGCTTGGAATGGTTATTGTGCAAATTAATTTTCGTATGAAAAACATATAGGATTTTTCCAGGTTGTAAAAATATAAAAACATAGATTTTTCATCCAAAAAACAATTTTTCTGACGAGGTAAACTACAAAATATATTTGGTTATATTGTATAGAGATATTGGGTTGCGACATGACAGCATATTTATTAATCTATTATTAGGTATAATATTAATATATTTTTATTTTTTTGTTTTCACTCATTATACCTAAATATCATTAAATAGTAAATAAATAACCTATAACCACTAAATAGAAATCGTTGTATCTTTTTTCTTTCCAGGAATAGGTATTGAAATAAGTAGTTTAACTACGTGAAACACAATTAAGAATGATCCTGGTTCTCAAAAATATAAACATATTATAGATTTTTCATTCATTAATAATTTTTCCGACCAGGTAAGGAACATAATATACAATTCTGAAAATTGTTGGATTCGCCCTTTAGATGTAATATCCACGATATATATTTAATCACATATTTATTTTTGGCTACTTGACATAATTTTTCAGGTTATAAGTGATAGAAAACTTTTATTTTTTTTTTATTATATTATTTTTTTCATTCTACTTAGCTTTTATCAGTCTATCTAATTGAAAGGTTTTAAAAACTAAGCTTCCTAAATAGTAGAGGTTCTGTCTAAAGTTAGTGGGTTTTAACTCGAGCTGGTTAATAATTTTTTTTTTTTTTACAGATTTTTATTGGTAATCAGATTTTATGACGAAACTTTATCCGATATCTCTTTGATCCAATGCGTCCATGTTTACTAAGATCTATGTCCATGTTATGTTTGGGGTTTGTTACTGAATAAGCTACCCGCAATATTAAGTACAATTATTATTTTAGTTTTATTTGAAAATTTCATAATTTGTTAAAGACGAATTTCATTTTTCATATCAAAAATGACTAATTAAATATTGTATAAATATGTTTTAAAAATTATGACTATTATATTTAAATAATATTTGAAAGGTCTTATTCAGGTTGAGTACCTAATTGTAACGAGGAATCCGTAGTAGGTTAAAATAGTTTAAGCAGGACTGAGGTCGTGTCCTTGGGGACACTTAAATTACAGAAAGAACTGTTATTTCTTTTATTTCTGTAAGTTTAAAACTTGAGATTAAACAATTCTATCCTTCCTTTAAAAATAAGTTTAATGAAACTTTAATGTTTTGTATCCTGCACGTTCAGGTTTCCGAAATGGGTGGGATGGCTTTGGTGAACATATACACCAATATCTACCATACCATGTAATATTTCCAGTGGAACGGTCCCTTAACGTTCCATTAACTCCACGATCTAGCCTAAGGCTATAGCTAGACTATGCCACCATAGCTGGACTGATATCAACACCTTATAATCAAAAGGAGAAGACTCAGTAAAAGTATATATAATACATTTCATATATTATATATGTATGAAGTACTAATTCTATTTTAATGAAGGGTCCGAAAAAAACAGCAACCATGTAATATAATAGTATATTCAAATTAAGGACTGTTCTGATTAAAACTTTTTTTCCAAGTGATACAAACTAACTTGGTGGTGTGAGAATTCAGAATACAACCTATTCTAAGCCGCTCGTTGAAAATTTTTCTTATTTTAGATTTTTTTGATTATTAATAAATACTATTCTGTGATAGTGAAGATTTCAAATAGCTGAAAAGTAGGTCGTTGGTAAAGTTATATGATTGTTAAAAATTATTTACCTTAGTTTAATAATTTCTTTCACCCTGTCTCAGTCCCTTATCTAAAATATATTCCGACGTGTAATTCGACTGGATACTAATAATAATAAATAATGATATATAATAATAAATATTGTAACGATCCTGGCTTTTTAGTACTTTTATAAATCTTTATTTTGGTTAGTGTAGTCAAATCAGGTGTAATCGATGAGATTTCCTAGATTTTGTTTTTATCAATTGTGGTTTAACGTTCTTATGTGCTCAATCGTAGACCAAGTAAGGAGGATTATCCTACAGATTACCGACCTATTCTGGTCACAGCGGAAAGACCAAGTTTCCATTCCGTGGGACCGCCACGAAACAAAGGTCAACCCGCCTAGGCCAGATTCGGAACGGTGTCTCTGCAGACTCCAGTTTGCTGAGGTGATGCCTCAGTACACTCTGCTAGGAAGGTCTTAATATAAATCAACAATACAAAGTGTAACAAATGAAAAAATAAGGCTTCAGAGGCCTATTCGACATCTTAGTGACAAAATAATCTCTATAAGCCATTTTCAACGGTTTAGTGAGAAATTAAACTTTTATTTTATTTTATTTTCTTAATTTTTCACTCTTTTAAATTAAAATCCTGTTTTATCTTTCGAAAATGAATTTCTTCATATTGTAAACTGATGATACCACTAAAGATATAAAAAAAAAAAAAAATGTATTTAAAAAAGGAAGAAGTTATTTTCCTAAATATTCCAAGTGCCTTCCTCTTGTGAGATGCATAGGTGCGATTTACCTCTTTTCTTAAGTGATTTATGTCCTATTTCCAATCAAGGTTTTATTAGTGAAAAATCATTTTTTGGAGAATAGAAGTGTTCTATTACAAACAAGTCGGAAATTAAAAATGTTTGCACATAATGAATAGTACAATTTTAACTATTACACTCTCTAAAGCTTTTAATTGACTCCTAGTTGTGATCGAATACAACATTATTAACTCATTTGTCGATTTATCTTTTGTCTTTTTAATTTATGATGTCAGATATTCAGTTAGGTGAATTAACATTGCAAAGAGAATACAAAACCACATTAAAATGCAACAAAACCCAAGTACAGCAAAATGAGCTTCACTTTCACTTTACATTAACAATTTTTGCAAGGTCATTACAGTGGCAAATGTTCTATATTTGATGATTGTTAATTTTAACCTTCTCTAGACTAACACTGGCATAACAACCGTAACTCAGAGAAACATAAAAAGAAAATAATAATAAACACACTTGAAAATTTTCATAACATTAAATTAAGTAGATAGTAGTTGATTGATAATAATAAAAGATAAAATATAATATTAAAGAGGTAAGAATAATAATACAAAGATTACAGTGTTGAAATAAACATAATGAAAGGTGCGTAAGAAAATGTGAAAGATGAGTAATTGAATTGAATAATAAGATATCAAAATAATGAAAAACAATTACAATCAACAAAATGAAGTGTATGAAAGAAAATATAAAATGGCAAGAAAGAATATATGTTACAACGGATAAAGATGCACTGTAATATAGGTGAGTAAAGAATAATAAGCTAAAATAAATATAGAATATAGAATGGCCTAAAAGTGAATAAGAGAGAACATGGGAGAAGAGATATGGAGAGCGGAGGAGAGGGGGGGGGGAGAAGAAATATTCCTATTCGGTCTTAACTCGAGCGGGCATTTTTTATAATTTTTTTAAAATAGATTTTATGACAAAAACTTATCGGATAACGTTTTGATCCAATGCGTCCATATTTATTAAAATCTACGTCTATGTTAATTAAGTTTGAGGTTTGTTACTGAATAAGCTATTCACAATATTAAGTACATTTATTATTTTAGTTTTATATGAAAATTTCATAATTTGTTGAAGACGAATTTTATTTTCAAATCTGAACTAAACATTTCAATTTACATAATTTTAAATAACACATAAAAGTTTGTTTTAATGGTTTGTTCACACTTAGTTGGTACCTCAAGGAGACAGAATTTCACATCACATTATTGTTTTATAAAAACGGATGTAGATCTCATTTTATTCATAAACAGACCTCAGTTTAATTAACATAAACTTAAAGCTTATTAAACAAGACATTTTTTCTAAAATTGAGAAATCTGTAAAGTAGGAAGCTGATTATAACAAATCGTTAAAGATTTATGAAAAATAAAACTTTGCATTATTTAACCACTTGAAAGTCTCCTTCAAATGGTCTTAACAAAAAAAACAAATAAATGCCGGTATAGTTTGATTTATTGTAAATTAAAAATTACCAAAATAAAATATTTTTTTAGTCACTGGTTCTTAGTAAAAAAAAAAAAGTAACGCTTAAACTTATTTTTTATACTTTTATTGTGTAATATTACATTCTGTATTATATTTATAGGCAATGGTAATAGAGATCAGAGAGCTCATTCACACCATATTTACAAATATATAAATTAAATGATAAGAAATAAAAGAAAAATATACACAAATAAAAAAAATAATACTAATAAAAATAGATAAATAAACAAAATTAAACTTAAAGTAAAATAACATCTTAAACACAATATTTACATTCAGCCTGGGGAACTGCTAACTGAGCTCTTCCTCCTACTTATGGAGAAAAGAGCAGGACTCCGGAGATCCCGGTACTTTTCTCTAAACTGCGTCACTGGTATTAGAAGCCAGTTGAAAATGAGTGGGGGCGCTGGCCACATACTCGAATAAAGAATCTGACTATTACTTTATTATTTTGTAAAGTAGTAAGTTTTTGTCCACTGCAAGCTAGTGATTTTCTACCTAGCAGTAGAAATATACTTGTCCAAATTGTCGGTTGAGAAATTGGTGACGCTTGGTTAAATGCTAAACTTGAATTTTCTCCTTTCTATGAAGAATCGGATCATCTGTGTCAGATTTTTCTTTTTGAGGTCAAATATCACTTATTTAAACACCACACTGGGTAATTACATTAAATTATCACAACTTAATAATACGTCATTTTTTTTCTTAACAGATACATTTTTTATAACTCATTGCCTGGCAAATATGTAAAATATAATAAATGTGCTGTTTTATTTTATTGGAAAACGAAGATTGTTGAGTGAGCTTGCTCTACTATACGGAAGTCATCGAAATAATAGCAATCTTTGCCATCTTGTCTTCTTGCCAAATCCATTTTCTTCGATGAGTAGAGGCAAACTGAAAGCAAAAACTAATTATTGTTGTATTTAGCATTGTATATTTTGGTATTGTGTATGTATTTGATTTATTTTTACTTATAGTCTGTAAAAATTGATCTTCCTCATGATTTTAAGTTCAGTAATTAAGTTATCTTTAAGTATCATCTTTCTGAAATTTTTTTTTTTTCATCAAATTCACAAATTTTAAAATTGTAAATATTTTAATAAAATATAAAAATAAATTGTTTTGTATTTTATTATTTATAATGAAGTTTTTTATTCAATAACATTTATATTTATACTATGAACACATAATTGTTATTTTTTTTTTAAAGTTACTCATTAAAGCATTGTGAGTTTTTTTTTTTTGGATGACTCTTCCAGATATAGAAAGAAATCAACAATTACTTTTTTATGTTGCCTGGGACGTTTTACCTACATTCCTCCAACTAAAACAACAAAACACTATACAGAAATGGGTTCATGGTATAGAGTATATGAGGTCACAGTTCCTTAAACATTGTGTCTAACATTGGATATCGTCAACCTTATACGTTATAATATATAGACAAGGAGGTACAGAAGTTTCTAAAACTGTCTTCCTAGGAAGAAGAGACTATTTTTGTTTATTTAGCTTTAATCGAATTGTTTAGATCTCGTAGCAGGATAAGAATGTCCTCTTACTAATGTAAGAAGAATTTCCTTAGCTCTTTGTTCCTGTTTTAACGAGTTTTCCAAATTAAACTCTACCCTAATTTCATGGTCTAAGGTCTGTCCCACAAATTGTCATGGCTCTTCGAGACTGGTTTCGAATATTCCTTCGTTTGGGAAGTGTTTGGGTTTTATTCATCATATAATAAAATAAACTGTCTTTACTTGTAAACCGCATTATTTTTGGTTTTGATAATATCAAAATTATCATTATCCAACTTTATTATATATTTTTTTCTAGAAGTCATTGCCTGCTTAAATCTAGATTCTTTATCCATCACCACTTGCTTTGACAATTTTTTATTTTTATAGTTATTATTTATTTAAATAGTAGAAGCAGGCATCAAAACTGAAATAGTGATTTATTTTGATATAAATTACATTCTGATGACTTCACGAGTTATACAGATTATGAATTAAAAAATTTTACTTTTCATAAAAATAATCATAAAACATGATTATACTTTAGCAATATTATAATACTATAATTATAATTTAAAACTACCTACTACATTGTAATATTACAAATAATTATCAACTATATTATTAATATTGATATATTGTATACAATATTACTATAGCTCTTTACAATCTAACCATTACTGCAAAATTGTCAGGTGGTTTTAAATCAAATTAATTGATAAAAAGGGTTATTTGAAAATAACGAGTGGTTAGTTGTCCATTTACAGTGTTTTATGGTTACAGTAGGGGTATTTATGATATTTAGTTTAACATGTTAAAGCGTGTTAAATGGAGAAATATTTCCTTCTTTTACCATGTTATAACATGGTTGAGAGTCTGTTACTAGGTGTGCTAAATGGAGAATAACGTCATGCAACCGACTAGCTGAGTTCGTCAAAATTGTGTTTGTTGTTGTATTAGGTTCCTTGCTCGTAGTTTGTGTTTTGATTGTATATTAGTAGTGTTTTGGATGTTTTTTAATTCTAATAAAGCAATGGATGACAATGATAACAATGTAATGACAGTTGTCAAGTAGCACTTCTTGATTCTCTTCCTCACAAGTTAGAAGATCAACAAAGCACTCAGTAACCAAACATTCACACAACTTCTACTTTTCCTTCAATTTAGGCATTTCGTAATAAATTATTTTAATCAAAACTTAGAAATAAACAATAACATGAAGGTTTGGAAGGAAAGGTTATAAAACAAGTTGCACGAAAAATCCGATAGGATCTTACATGCATTTACCATTTAACAGGACTGCTCACAATCATACTTAAAACATTTAACACAACATAATGAATACCCCTATTATATTGTTATATTATTATATTGTATGCTGGCCTAGTTCGCATACGATAGAATCAGTTTTATTTTGTTGATCACAACGAATAAACGTTTCGCTTGAAGATCTTTTATTTTAACTGCGCAATTATTATGGAATTGAATCTTCGAAATTAATCTCGTATCAAAGAAATCGATTAATATTGCGACTACTTCTAGCCCAAATCGATATTTTGAAGTAAGCCTATGAAGTCGTAAACCTCATTCTAGGAGCATCGCTCTGCTAAAAGGCGATAGATAAAGGAGAATTCCGACTATTTATTTTTTCCATTTCTAGGGCTGTAAAACTGTTTCTACATGCTATCCTATCTTAACAGGGCTAGCGAACTATTTTAGTATTTACAGCCTTGATGAACTCTACACTAAATTGCTTCTAATAAGTTCTTTTGTTCTTCTCTTAGACTTTATATTTAGCTTTCTTATATGTATTCGAAGTATGGACGATTATTCCATATAAGTATAGTCTTATGACACTTATGAAAAGGAGTTAGACATATCAAAGCTATAATGTATGATTGATAATCTGGATATAAAAATAGTCCATTGCTTATTCTGAAATTCTAAAAGCTACTACAAGAAAGTTAGGTACTTGATTAAAAAATAATACAAAATACTTTCGGAATAAGGAGAATAAGACTAGACACTATTAATTTTATTGAAGTGAAAGATATTTTTATTATTCTGGGTCGTAGTACTTTTAGAACAAGCTTTTGGCTACCTGACTATAATAAATTATACATCAGTATCCATTAATGTATAATTTACTAATATTATCACTGTAATATTAAAATAAGAACTAGGTTCAAAAAATTACATAAAATAATTATATTATGTAATTTATTTAATTCTATTAACTCACGCTCTATCAACTATATGCTCTCCGAATTTTCATTAGTTTTTTTAGATAATTTTTTATTAATATATTTGTTTGAGAGTGGTTTAGCTTTTTAAAAACAATTTTGATCCTTTTTCTCAACTTTATTCTTTTTAAACTTCCAACGTTTCGACCACATAGGTCATTTTCAAGGATACCTACAAACAGCTCCTTTTAATTATTTTTATAACAATTTCCTTCACTTACATACTGATTTTTTTGGTCTTACCTCTATTTTGTTTTCATTTTTTCCTTTAAAATTTTTAAAATTGCCGGCTAATTGCCTTTGTCCCATTTCTAAATAAATTAATCAATTAAAATACTATCATAATAACATTATAAAATTCTTTGTTTTTTTTTTTTTTGTTTTTTTAAAATAGATTCCTACTTACAATTTTTTCCATATAATTATTTCCTAAATTTAAAACTTTTATTAACCACTTTTCTTTCTATCATTTACCTTTGCAAACTCCAAACAGAACCTACCTTCAACAGGTTAGGACTCTGTTATCACCTTATCATATAACATAATTTTTCTTAAAACATTAATTTACATTTTCAATATAATTTAATTAACCTTTATTACTGATTTTTCTGCTTACAACATAAACATTTTTTAATATATTTAAATTTTATAATTAGTTTATTCCTATTTTATGTGTATTTTTCTCACATATACATTTATCCCCCCCTTTTCTTTGATTTATTTTTTATCATATTTACTTCTCTATTCACACTTTTATTATTGCATTTTTATTCCATTTACATACTTGTACTATTTAAGGATTTGAACATTTTTTTTTTTTTCATCTCTTTTGTATACAAGTTTTTTTGTTAGATACTATTCCATTATAAAGTTACAGTTTTCAATTAACAAAGTCATTTTTTTTTTTCCGGAAGAAATTACCCTTTTTATGAGTTCTTTTCATTATTTTACTATAAGATGATTTTAACTTATATTCAAGAATTTGAATTTTGAAATTTTATCTAATTTTTGTTGACTAGCTAATCACACAGTTAAGAATAACGAACCTGATAATGAGAAAACAGCACGAAACGTTGTTCAAATAATGAAATAAAGAAAATATTTCATAAAAAGATGATTTCTTCCGGGAAAAAATCATAGAAATAATTAATATACCCCTTTGAACTATGTTAAATGAAAACTGAAAATTCATAAACACTGGAAAATCGGATGAATGAAACATTTCCTTAATTAGAAAATAAACCATTTAAATAAAAATCCCGCTACGACTATTCACAAATCGTATAATGGTGCAGTATAATTTAACTAATGTTTATTCATCGACTATGTTAACACCTAAAGTGAATAAAATTATTGCATATAGTTTTCTTCGTTTCTTTGGAGATACAACCATTTCATTTCTTTATGCTATCGAGAATTAAATTTATAATAAGCATTATTATATTAATATTACGTTGAGGGTACTTCGTCCTTGATTGCTACTAATCGAAGTCTCTTAAGATGTGTCTTGCAAAAGAGAGAAGTACAAAAAAAAAAAAAAAAAAAAGAAAGTCGTATTTCTCCCTCATTTTTTTAAACAGATTAAATGCGATTTAATTGTTTCGTTAATATTAAAAACGCGGAGAAAATTGGAAGATAGGTGGGAGGAAAGTTGAAACCCCAAATGGGATGATATAATACAATCAAAAATGTCATTTTTGTTGTAATTGTATTGATAACTACGGATTCAGCAACGAGCAGAAAGATTTAATATTCCTCAAAGTTTCGTTGTGCCCCATATTTCATTTTTTAAGAAAAATTGTATATTAAGGTATTACTTGGAAGCCGTAACCATATTCCCCGCAATTTAGCCTATAACGCCAAAGCAAAGCATATTTCTTTTTTAAAAAAAACTGTGTATCTTTATCTTATAACAACAGTTCATACATCAACTCCGAAGGGAGGTTCCGGCAAATCGACCGAAATAACTTTTGGGTGAATACTCTCTCTCGCATTTAGTAATCAAAGCTCCGAGCAGCTCTTAAGACGATCATAAAAATAGCAGTGTTGCTCTCCGACATGTTTGTTTTAAAGGCTATTCTTATATCAATAAATGGAATGCCCTTTCGATATGTGTCCACTAAAGTTGGCTGCATTGTTCCCGTTTATACGATAAACATTTTATTTTATTTGACAGGATGTTAATATAATATTGTTACTGGTGTCAATAAGGAATGCCTCAAAGGGCCAATTTTACTTATTTCTTTCATATTGCATACTTACTAGTATTGTTTATAGCAGTTACATGTACCATAACCTGGCTATAGGTGGAAATTTGTTTTATGATATTAACTGTTTTTACCTTAATTAAGAGAAAATAGCTTTAAAAAAAAGGAATAATAAAAAAATGTTTTTGATTTAAAACAAAAAATTTTCAAAGCGTCAAAATTTTTATATTATAAAAAAACAAATTAGATCACTCAAATCGCAGCGCAGTAAATGAGAAGATTCCATAATTCTAGAATAGTGACAATCTTTGTATAGGAAATAGCACAAGAGCCCACGAGGAGAAAAAGTCAGTTATTTCACTCCAAGTATCGTGGAGCTTCTCTTCCTGGAGTTCGTCTTGAGCCAGTAGTTTCTCCTGCCACATTGCGGTCCGTCATTGTTTCACGAGGTTTCTGATCTACAAGGGTATCTGATGGCAAGGGAGTTTACCACCGATTCCGCCTCATGATCCCTAGTCCTGTACTACTTATTCTTCCACTTAATACATAGGGCGTTAAGTTGAAGAATGTGATATGGTGGGAGTGGTCTGAACGGCGGCCTCTTTGATGGTGGCTGTGAAGATCACCAGGTAGGCGTAAACTTCATTCTTCGAAGTCTACTAGGTAAAGCACAGGTCTTTGGTCGGATGTTGTGAAGACCAGCGTAATGCAGTCGACGAATCAGTGATGCTGCCTCGTGAGCAGGAGATTGACATTTGATTTATGTTCTGTATTAGCTCTAGTTTGCCCTGCCTTTGTGCTGGTGGTATTGTTCAAAATGGTGTGCCGCGGGTTCAGGGTACCCACAATCCAATGGTTCGTACGTTAAAGACATTATTTGATGAGCTGGGAAAATTCCTCTAGACCTAAGTCGTCTCTAATGATAATCGTAGGTTTCTCCAGGAGCACCTGGACTGTAATATGATGAAGGAGAGGGTCTTTGATGGCCTCTGGGGGGAGAGGGGCTCCTTCCAACTGATGCCATGATGTATGGCAAGCATGACACCTCCTGCCTGGGTTGTTGGTTTGTCTCCTGTTAGGACGTTGGCCCTGGTGTCGGTGAGGATCACTACACCGGGCTGGTCTGAACTATCAGGGCATAGATTTCCATTAATTTAAGCACAAGGCCGTCTGTGTTGAAGTTCAGTGCTGAAAGGGAATTCATTTTGATAGTACTTGGGGGAAATAGATTTAAATTAACTTTTTTTAAAACTAATTTTTATAATTTCTATAATGATGGCTATCTTTAAACAATTATCTTCATTTTGGAAAACTTCAAGTTCCTCATTTTATGCTTTCTTATAAACTACTTATAAATGGATTAACTGATTTTATTGGAGCCGAGATGTTTTTTGAATTATTAAGTATATCCCATATATTGTATGTTATTTGCAGGCCCTTTTTGCAAATAAATATACGGAAGTGCAAATTCCCAAAACGGTTTCTTAAGTGAACCGGCAATAACCTCTAGAATAAATATAGGTAAAAGGGTTGGCGCGGAAAGTGCTGTGTTTATTTTGATTTGCGGCAGCGCTAGTCCCTCACTGCTCCTCAACCTTGTCACGTAACTGCTATTGCTGGAACCGGTTTCGGGTAACTGGTTGTGGCTTCTAGGCAAGTACCGGTTCCATCACAGGCTGTGGCATTTTTTTGCTTGATACAACTGATTGCTTAGGCTTATTTTATGTTTTGGACAGTTAATTTAAAGTAGTCTCACATCATTCACTGTTTCCAAACCCAATTTCACAACTATAGAAAAAATTGTACGAGAAGAAGATGGTTGGGGGGTGGGTCAAAATGAAACACAAATAAGTTGAAGTAACTTATTTAATTGTGCCAACGTTTCGGCTAGAATTTCTAGCCTTCATCAGGGTTAAGACAGAACTTGATAACAACAATGAATACAGAAAATAAAAAATAACATATAAACAGAATGACATAAAGTGAATAATTTTACAGAATGGAATTAATAAAATGAAGTGATGAGAAAAGTGGAAAATAAAATGTATACATTGGTAATAGAATAAGTAGGTAAATTAACATAATTAAGGGGAAAAAAATGAAGTTATATAATGCAAAGAAGTATGAATATATTATTTATTAATAATTTAAAAATTGAAATATGGAAAGAAAAAGAAAATTGAGAGAAGGAAAATATATGTAACCTTAATAATTGATAAAGAGGCAAAGAAAAGTTTAACAAAAGAAATGAATAGAAGAAAAAAAATTTAAAACAACAATAATGGTGTACATATAAATAACGTGGGTAAGGAAAAATTATTATTTCTATAGAAGTAATTAATCGCTTACTTATGATTTAACATGTAGTTGTATTCAAGAATAATTCAATGCTCTAAATGATTTATGTATTGTTTGAATATACATAGAATAATTAATCCTAGTCTATTCTTGCATTAGTATGTTGTATTCTACTTTTGTTTTGAACGGAATGGTAAGGATTCAGGACAAATAAATGTCAGAGATTGGTCAGCCCAGATTGATAGCAGGTCTCATTCTTTGGCAGCCATACCGAATCATCTAGGCACACTGTCATTGTCTGGTTGTAGCTTCATAGAAGTACTATATACAATACTACAATAATGAAACCTTAAGGTTTCACTGTTGCAAATTTAGAGAAGTAATGATTAAAATTTCAGTAAGATCTCACAAACAAAAGATCAATATGGCTAGAGGAGAATAATAAAAATAAAATAAAAAATATTATTGAAATAATAAAATCTGCCACACTCAAAGGTGAGTATCATCATGCCATATATACCAGAGTTGCGCAGAATCATAAAATGAATAATTTAATTATATGTTTCAGATGCTATATAGTTACTCTAAGATTATCAGTAAACGGTCTAAAACATAAAAATAAAATTGTAGTTTTGAAGAAGAATTACACTAAAGTAATAATAAGACATGATTACAATTATGGTAATTGTAATTACTCCAAATAATTACTGTTGTACTCGTAATTCTCAATGAAAATACTTCTAAATGATAAGCAATTGCAATTAAACTTAGAATTTCATGTTATTCAACTCACATGTGAATAAAACGTAATATGTAAATAAATCTATACGCCAGCGCGCAATCTTAAACTGAATATCATTTTCATATTTGGACGGTATTGTATAACAGATTTTTTTTCCGTTTTAGTGTAAAGTATTTGTAACTACAATTACAATTACTTAGAATTCTATTTATCTATTTAAAGTAAAAGATTTATATAAATTATTTTATATATTCTTGTTTGAGAGTGGTTTAGTTTATTCTTAATTTAAAACAAATTTGATCCTCTTTTCTCTCAACCTTCATTATTCTTTACAATTTTTCAACGTTTCGACCCTCAGGCCTTCCTCAAGGATACCTTCATATTGATGTCATTTCCTTTTTCAAATCTTAAAAATGCAGGCTAATTGGCTTTGTCCCATATCACTTTTTTTTAAATTTTTTTCTTAGATTTAAACTTCTACAAAACACTTTTTTTCCTTCCTTCATATACATTTGCAACTTAAAACGGTCCGTATGTTTAGAATTCTATTTATATATTTAAAGTAAAAGATTTATTTGACGAAAACAATGATGTCTCATTTTGGAGAAAACAACTTTTTTCAATAATTTTTATTTTATATATAATCTTTTTACTTCTTTGAGACTAGTTTTATTGTTTAAATAAAATAATTTGTATCCAAGTTAAGTCTCAAACACACACTTATTATGTCTTTAAACACTATGCAGAAATTTCTATGACGATGATGGTCAACAAAGGTATGAAAATAGTAAAAGAAAACAATTTATTGTTAAATAACGTTTTGCCCCACTTTGAAATCTCAATTTATGTGAAGCCCTGCAAAGTCGGGCGAAACGTTGGTTAACAATAAGTAGTTTTCTTTTACTGTTTTGATACCTTCATTGAGTGCCTGACTGGACTGTCTTCTTGCAATCATATAAAAATTTAGACCACAATACAGTTTGATATAAATCAATTATATGCTTGACCTGATTCTAAGGAAGGTTAAAAATATTGTGTGATAATAGTATTAAGTTAATCTGTAATTTAAAGTTTTCAAATTTAATTGAAAAATGACAAAATAGGTAATTAAACATGAGCTTATTAATAAATTAATATGATTCCCTATTTATTGTTTTATTGTTTCAGAGGATGATTTGACTAAATTTAATGATCTGGGCAGAATAGCCTAAAATTTATTTTTTAAATTGTGTATGTGAAGTGTAAATATATATTTATGGTATGCTAATTTGTTATTGATGATGTTGTTTTTTAACTATCCAATTTTAATTGTTAAAAATTAATGTATAATATAATTAATTTAATTAATTGTCCTCGAGGATGGCTACGTTGGCCGAAACGTTAGGCATTTAAAGAAATTATAATATAGTGTTTGAGACTTAACTTAAATAAAAATTATTTTATAATGATTATTATTTTTTGTAACGATAATTACGATTTTGAAACGTTAAAACTACTTAAAAGTTCCCTAAAATTACTTACCTACTTGACTAAAATTAATTTTACTAATTATTTGTGGGATCTAATTGATGGAAATATTTGAGTGGTGTGTGCCGCCCCATCCTGGGGTGGCCCAAGTGATCCCAGGGCTGCTGCAAGTGAATGCCAGTTTCTCAAAATACTGAAAAATAAATAATAAAAAAATAAACTAAAATAGGGACTATACAGTACATTAATAATGTTCACTTTATACTGTTTTTCCTTTTAAATTCAATTGCTCTGAGGATAATTGAATCGAAATTTTTAGTTTTTTTTTTAGCTCGACATGGGTGCCGTGATGAGCTTATAGGTATTAAAGGCGCTGACCCTCTGGTTTCCATTTCGCCTGGGATATATTATAACACACCTCGGCATATAGCACCAACGGTGTCTGTTTTATCCAGCTATGAAAATGATAAATTGTAGTGCGGACAGATTATGCGACATATTAAGCAATATTTATGCCCACCGCAATATAATGGTAATGTCGACTGCACTATAATATACATCCTCAATGCTTTTGAGTTTATTGTTCAAGTGCGGCAGGCCTATTCCAAGTCGCTAAATGGAAAAGCAGAAATACTTATCAGAATCTTTACGGAGATGAAAGCGTCATATCATATAAATTTGAAAAACAACCTTACGTTATTTTCATGCACATATTAACGAAAAAAATATGATATTATGTGCGTTGCTACCGAATTTAAAGCGCCTGAAATTGGAAAACGGCGTGAAACCCACCACACTCGCCGACACTTTTATAAAAATTATACCGTAATTATAATATTAATATGAATGAATAAACAATTATAGCATGAGGCAGTTAACTGCGGTGGAATAAATTGATATGAATCTAAACTCAAATAGTAGTCAAACTATTTATTAAATAGTTTCATGATTATTTGAGTTTTTCTTTGACCGTACCCACACCTACCTTCCTTTTAATAATACACACGGTCCATCAGCGATTTTCAAATATGAATCTAAATTGATAAATTAGCAACATTTATCTTGTTGTAACTAAGTCTTAAATAATAACTAATAAGTTTTATTATTGCTACTCTGCCTAGTTCGACATTAACTTTTCGTATGCATCATGGGCGTGCCCTGCGGGGGCAGCTGCCCCCCTAAAAGTGAGAGAAATATTAATTTAAAAAAAAAAAATGTTTGAAAGAAAATACCAATTTTTATAAATAATAAAGCACTAGGACCATTAGGAAAGGAAAAACTTTATTAAAATATAAATATAAAGCTGTGCTGCCCACCTTCATTGGACTGCTAGTCACACAGCTTACTTATTTTAGTCTAACCAGACAGTATTTTTAATCTAACAATAAACAGGCCTATACAAGTATACAATAATAATTATAAACATTAGTAATGTACAACATTAGAACATGACTTTTTTTTTGTTTCATCTCTTAGGTTCTTTAATTTTTTACTTTTTCCCCTTTTCGTTCCCTTCTTTTTCCCTTTCATATTTTGGTTTTAAACCAATCTACCTTTAACAGAATAATGGATAGAATAATGAATGAAATAGACATATGAGAAAATATAAAAAAGATACTCAAGTAACAAATACAAATAAAATTAAAAAAATCAACAAACTATGTTAAAATTAATATACAATAAATATTAAAATATATACAAAAACAATAAAGTAATAAATAAAATAACAAATTTTGATTTCATTTGCCTTTTCCGTGCTGCAATGTCACAACCTGACTATAGCTTTGCTCCTCCCTCCCAGTTTTGGTTCTGGGTACACCTTCGGTAGGAATCGTTCAACATCTCATCGGAAGGTACCAAAGTAAATCAAACCAAGTTAGACATAGCAGAGAGGCATTGATAATAATAATAAAAAAAAAATCGTAGCGAGTAAGATGTACGTCATGTCACAAGGGAAGATAAAAAAGGCAATCCTCCCCAATCAGCCCTGCCCCACTAAGACCCTCCCCTTTTTTCTCACCCTTCTATTAATTTTATTATCTCACGTAAAAAAAACAATACAAAATACAAAAATAGGAATATGTATACAATAATTAAAAAACATATCCTTATGCCTATTATTGTATATATATTCCTATTTTCGAACTATGTACTTTTTGTTTGAGATAATAAAATTAATAGATAGGTAATAAAAAACAGTGATAGTGAGCATAGTTGCCTTCCACTAAGACCCCATGGGAGACTGTCCTGTATCACTTATGAAATATTTGCTTTAAACAGGAAGAGGAGACTTAAATTAACCAATATTTAAAAAGCGCCTGAAAATGGAAACCGATTCTTTACGTTTGTATTTGTTTAAGCTTTACAATTTTATTTACTTTTTTACTGCTAATTTTAATATAACCGAAAAGAGTGAGCAGTCGGACTTTGTCACAAAAAGTTGTATTTTTTAGTATTATTGTTTTTTAATGATTGAATTCGGTAAATTAAACGAGAATGAATTGGTTTTTAATTTTGATTTATAGGGCGATAAAAAGGGTGGAACTGGGCGATGATGAGAACACGGCATCTTCAAAATACGACTAAAAATTTCATCTTTTCGGCTTAATAGCTTAATTTATTTTTACCTGGATATTAATAAAGCTTGTAAATTTTAGCTTTTTTATATGAAAAAACTTTGCTAATAATATATTTTTCCGTTCCCATCAAAGAGTCATATATTTTAAAACCATTATATGTTTCCCTCCGTTTAACGAAAGGTTTAATTGATTATTAGAAGTACAAGACGTTGTGGAGTAGTCTTGAAATTCCTGATGCATTGTAATAGACTAACTGAACGACACAAATGCTGTGAGGAACAAAAATGAAAGGGGTAATATTATTAACACTTTCTAGTTTGTATTTAAAAATCCATATCACAGCCCTCGAAGAATGGTGTCGCAATTGAAGGATTAAAATAAATTCCAACAAATCCCATCAAATTACTTTTACCCTACGTCGTAAACCTACTGACTGCCCTACAGTATACTTCAATAATGGTGCCCTTACCCCTGTTGAACAGATCCGCTAGTACCTGCGGAGAATATATGGACTACATCTGGACAAACGACTAACCTGGAATCCTCACACAGACTGAAAAGACAGGAAACTGCATGTCGATTTCGACTATTACAGACTAAGCGGTCCAAACTTCTAATTCATTACAAACGATTGATTTACATGACAATTATAAGGCCTTTCTGGACGTACGTAACGCCGTATGGTGTTGAAATTTGGGGCTCCACTAAACCTTCGAATTCCTCTCGTATCCAGTCCATACAATCCAAAATCCTTCGTAAAATCCTACATGGTCCCTACTTTGTCACAAATAAAATTATCCACAAAGACCTTAATGTTCCATTTGTAACCGATCTAGTCCGAACCAGATATCAATCCTTCCATTACAAACTCCCTAACCACTCAAACCCATTAGTTTCTAATCTTGCTTTCTCTATTATTCCGGACAATCCTCCGAGGTGTCTGAAAAGAAGATGGCCTAGAGACCTTATATTGTAAAAATGTTTTTAAAGTGCTACCAATGGGTAGTTTCTCTACATGCTTGTACCATACCATTATGATTTCCTCAAATTTACTTGAAGTATTTATGTACAGTTGTAAATATCAATAAATAAATAAAAGTATTTAAAAATGTAGATATTAATCAATTTATTAAAAAATTGGAATGTTTTATGTATATGAAAGCTATCTTCTTTACCTTATATCTTCGTAAAAATGTAGTTAAATTGAATGAAAAAAATTCATATAATTGTCTGATATAAAGCAGATTCGAATGTGGTTTGTTTTCGTTCATTCAACTCATTCATTTTCAGACCTGATTATTCCATGGGACCCAATTATTCCCTATTCAGTGCTGGCATTATCTGGCTAGTAGATGACACTGGTGAGAAAATTTTATAAGAGATTTATGATTTTTGCTTAATCCTAATTTCATAACACCTGATAAAGTTGATATAAATATACAAAAACTCATTGGAAGATTTCTTAAAGGTGCTTAAACAGTCATCGAAAAACAGTATAACTCACATAAATACTTCAAAAAAACATGTCA
>NW_027104696.1:944918-966799 GCF_000696795.3 Halyomorpha halys | reverse complement strand
TTAAAATATAAAATATAAATAAAATAACAACATATATTCAATGGTATTTCCGCTCATAAGTAAAATTCAATTAGATTTTTAAAAAACTCAACAATCTTAATACCCAACTACATTAAACATAGATTTTGTTAAATTTATTAAAAATATATTTTAAATCTTAATAGTTCAGCTTGTTAAAATATATATGGTGGTAAACTTATAAAGTTTAGACTCAAGAGTTTAGAACTTAAACTTTTTTGAATATCTTTTACTAAAGTCTCAGTAAGAATTTGAGAATCGAAATTGTGATTGGCCACTTCTCCATGAAATTTCCTTCCTTTTGATAGCTCATTATTCTATATCCATCGCTTCTGAGAGCCGGAAAAAGGAATCGATACTGCAGTACTATGTATCTGTACTATTGTTGTATTTGAAAATAAAAAAAGGCAGACAAGTTCATTATTTAAAGGTTAATGATTTATCGTTTGAGAATAAAATATAGCGGACGTAGTGAAAATATAGGCATAATTAGAAAATAATTGACGGGATCTGATGAAATTGATACTGGACCCTTTTACAGAAATACCCAACTTCTCTCAATATTTGACTCAAATCGGACAAGCCGTTTTTGAAATATAAGTGAGCCGAGAAAAATACATTTACTCATGCTTGTGTGAAAGTAGTTGACGGAATCCGGTACACTTGATGGAATATGAGTAAATATAATATATCAAAATTGGATCAAATGTTAGTTCTGAAATATTCTAATAGAAATTTGCCTATATACCGATGAATATGGAACCAACTTCGTCTTATTTTGGGGACATGGATTTTTTCATTTACTAAAAAAAAAACACAAGAAAGAAAGTCATTATAAGTCGTAGTAAAGATGTAAACTAGTTTATCTAGAAAAAGATATAACTCAAATTGATAAATTTTTTATCTCAAAATAATATTTTTTATTTATTTATTGATATTTACAACTGTATAAAAAATACAACAAGTAAATTTGATCGTAATGACATAATGATATGATACAGGATGTAGAGAAACTACCCAGTAGTAGAACTCTAATACAAAATATTAAAATAAAGATTTGGAAAAAGTTAAAAGGATTTTGTAATAGTTTGAAATATTTCTTCATAGATTATATTATATTATTGTTAATAATATTTGATGTTGGGGATTACATGTCAGCGTAGAAAACTATATTTACTCGGATAACTGATGATAGCGACTGATTGATTTAAGACCTAGCTGATTCTGGACTTGTGTGGCCTGCCTCGGTCTGGCATTGCAAAGATTTATTTACACTAAAAACCTTTAACTTGTGTTTATAAACAAAAAATTTTATAACCTCAGAAGAAGTTAATTTTCGACTTCAAATAAGTTTATTTTCAGTATTTCTTGTAGAAAATAGAATTAAATATAAATTATTAACATTTTCTTGGATAAGTCGAACTCAATTTTTTTTATAAATTGAGGGTAATTTTGTACCTTAACATTTCTTTTCAAATATAATTTTATGAAATCTAAATTACAAATCTTAAATTTATTATAATTTTTATAATACAACTTATTGCATTAGTTGGAAGAACACTTACGCTAAGTGATAACCTATATTTATTTCCTATTTTTTATTGGGAAGGCTTAAATTCAAAGATTCATATGAGAAAGATAAACGCACATGTAGTTCTGGAGTCCATTTTTGGTTTCAGCTCACCAATAAATATAAAGATCATTGAACCAAATTATTGGTTGTAGGCCTGTGTTATTATTAATAATAATATAGTTTTTATTTTTAAGTCCCATGGGTGTATAGTATTTGATATAACGGTAGTAACAAGAATGGGTAGAGTCTATTACACTATATTTGTAATGCATCTTAAGAGGGAAATGAGGAAAGGGATAAAAATGGCCTGAAAAGGGAAAAGTGGATTCTAGTGTCGAATGATGGGATGGATGCATCAGGTTTCGTGATTTCAGATGTCAGTAAGTTAATAAGTCCTTGGTATTAAGTACTAAGTAGTTAGTAAGTCCTCAGTCGAGCCCGAGACTGTTTATATAGGTTTGCTACCTTTGCCTGCATTCTGTTGATGTTAATGTCTGGAAAAGAGGGTTAGTGGTGGAGGTTATCAAAGAATTTGAGTGCTTTTACATTCCGATTTTTCAAAATAGCTTGCTTTTTAAAGTGCCTAAATATTTTAATAAAATTAAAAACTAACATAAGTCGTAAAGGGTAATGGGAAGTTAAATGATCAGGCGCGTGGGAAAACGCCTGATAACTTTAAATGTAGGCCATTAAAAACATAGTAATTAAAGTGTAGAAAATGGTATATATATAGTAATAAATGATTTTTTAAAATCATATTTATTCTTATAATTTTTTCTATATTTTATTTCTTTTTTTTTTTATTCTTTTTTCTTCCTTTCCCACACTTTATTTATCTAAATATCAAATTATATCGCAATCAGATAAATTAAGTGTGGGAACGGAAGAAAAAAGGATAAAAAAAAAAAATAAAATATAGAAAAAAAAAAGAATAAATATGATAACAAAAAATCATTTGTAACAAAAAATGTTATCATATTTATTCTTAAATTTTTTTTCTATATTTTATTTTTTTTTCTTCCTTTTCCACAGTTTATTTATCTAAATATCAAATTATATCCCATAACTTAAAACATCTTTCATTTTTTCCCCTCTTTAATAAATACAAAAAAATTAAAATATAAAATATAAATAAAATAACAACATATATTCAATGGTATTTCCGCTCATAAGTAAAATTCAATTAGATTTTTAAAAAACTCAACAATTATCTACAAGAGTATAATAATAATACATTCAAATACAGATAATAAATGTAAAATTTAAAAAAATAAATACTTAAAAAATGTAATACATATATGTAAAATAAAAGATAAAAATAATTGTTGAAAACACAGTAGCAAATATATAGTAATAAATAGATATACAATATATATAAAATATTAAAAATATATACAAAATAAATAAAATATGCAATATACGCATGCCATCCTTCCACTGGATGGTCCCTATCCTCATCTCTTTCCATATATGTTATGGTGATTGATCCCTTGGGAGTCAAGAATTATATTTTCTGCTATCTTTAATACGTCCTGGATATCGACTCCTGTAGCTCTTAAATCTGTGTCTCTTAATTCCACTTTGATGAAAGATTATTTAGTCAAGTGATGAGTTCTTATCGTTGTTCACATCGCTTATCAGTAATCAGAAACTGAATAACCTTATGAAGAGGAAATCATTAATTGTCCATTTTTAAATTTGTTTATCTTTAGTCAATTTTTATTATCATTAGAATGGCGTTCTTCTGAGCTGGAAATCAAGAATAGCTTTCTTAGCAAAATTTATTTTCAGTTTTCCCTGACAGAGTATCACATGCCAGTGACAACTGCTGGTCGTAAATTTACTTCTGATCGTAAAATTATTAATAAGGTTTATTACTCGATTTAAATTCTATGAAAAAACTTTCCTTATGAAATATATTTTTTATAGCTGTTAACACCATACTAACAGCCCATCTCAATAACAGGGTCGTAAATTATATTATAAAATATTATTTCTATTTCCACAAGATTGTTTTAAAATTTTCATTGGGTCCATTTTTTAGATATAACTCAGATGCACACATTTGTCACTAGCCGCAAATACAAAATACTTGCAAATGTTTGGTAAACAATGAAAGTAACAAACACACGCTTGCGTGTTTCTGGAATCCAGGTGGACGTCAGATTAGTGTTGGCTATCACCTTCGTTTTAAACTATTTACATTTTAAAAACAACAAAATAAAGGCAGGCGAAATTGAAACAAAAAACGTTAATATCGGCAAAGAAGATGGTAGATGAAAAAAAACATAGAAATAACACTACATAATCTATAAACCCAATCTTTGTTAGAGAATTTTTATGAGATATATGTTAGCATAGTTACCCAGCCATTAATATGTCACTATAAATGTATATTTGTGATTAGTTAAATAAAAAAAATATTTGATAGATTGATAAATAATATAAATATAGAGATTCGAAACAATGTATTTATTATGAATTGTAGAACATAGTCTTAAAATAAAGGTTGTTATTGATTATGACAGTTGAGAAAATTCTTCAATTAATTAAAACAAGAAAGTAAAAATATTTATTAGTTCTAAAACAATACCGAGTAGTAGTAGTATTGTTGTTATCTGAAGTAGTAACTGATCACAAACGTGTGTATGTATCACAAACGTGTGTATGTATCACAAACGTGTTTGATTCTTGCCAAAAAACTGACACTCGACTTGGACCAGCCAATCTAAACCCATCCAAATGTGGGACTTAGCCATAATTTAGTAAATATGTAGTGGCACCTTTATAATATACAGAAAAGTATATTTAAAATCTTATCGTTTTTTTTTAAGTATTAAAATGTTCGAATTATTTTCTTCATTTTTTTACTTTTCAATAGTTAAAAAAAAAGCAATATGGAAATTCATATCAGGCTTTTAGATTCAGACGAAAAATTTTTAATGGCTTATAAATAAAATAACTGAAGTATGTTTTTCTAATATTTTGCAGAAAGAATTGTGATCCAAATTTTTATTATAATATGATAAAGATGAAGTATGTATCTTTTGATTTTATGGCCGATTTTTTTTTTTTTTTTATGATCATAAAAGAACAAAATAAAATGTCTAATTTTTGCCTTTTTTTAAAGGACGATAATTAAGTTAAAAAAAATCTTTAAAAATCGCCATCGAGGTTTTTTTGAGCAGTACTTGATTTAGATGCACTGTTGAAATTAAGAAAACGAGGACTGATTTGTCCGAAAAAGATTTAACACCGTAAAAAGAAGTTTTTCATGATGTTCGTTTTTCTTTTTCAATTGAAATACATTTTTTTCTAAAACTAACTAATAATAATTATAAATATTAGGTTTCTTTTTTTTTGTTTACAACTAAAATAATTTTTTTTTCAATAAATGGTCCTTTTTTTTTGTTTTTTTAAATACTCAATTTTTCACAATTTTAATAAAATAAAAAGGAGAAAAATGAAGAATAGGACTGAGCTTGTACTAAAAAATTTAACACAGTTGGTTTCGTTATGTTTTTCTTCACAACTAAAATACATTTTTTCTAAAAATTAATTAATTTTTTTTAATGTAAACTTTATTTCCGATAATAAATCGATTTTTAGTGTGTTGCAAATTATGAGTCAATCTTTAAGGTGGAAGAAGCCATTTTGTTCTTGAATTAAAGCCACATAGATTTGCCAATAATTCATTCGTAACAATTTTTCTCTTGGGAACATATTTTCACTAAACCGTACTAGAATAAATATATATATAATTTCGCTCTACCGTGACATAGGGGCGGCGAAATAAATACGGCCGGAGGGGTGGGGACAGACCTATATATACGGGGGGTGCTGACTCGAAGGCAGTTGCTGTGATGCTGCAGTTGCTGGGCGGGGTGAGGGGGCTACTCAGGTTGGAGCCCACGGACGGCCCAATCCTCTGGCTCAACTGTAGGGCCACCAGTGCCGTCCTGGTATCCTCCTGTATAGTTCTCGGGGCCCGGCAGCTGGTGGGGGCCCCGGTCCGCTGCCTCCAGTCTCCAGCAGTCCCGGCCGCCGTTTTGGAGGCCTGGTGCTGGGTCCACTCCACTTACAGTTTGCCGGCCGGGCTTCGGGGCAGAGTAGGTCAGGAAGTGGCCTATCCTGGAGTGAGTCCTTCTGGAGGAGAGCTGGCCGAGAGGAGGGTACACCGTTTCTACCAGTGGGTCCCCTTCTGTCTCTTCTCCCAGGTAAGGAGTGCTTGAAGGAATAGGATGCACACTGATTAGGGTGCGATGAAGCGAAAATGAGAGGTTAAATGAGATAATCACATATTTTCTATTAAATATAAAATTTTTGGGTCACTAAATGGCTCATTGGTATAAATATTGTTTAAACAAAATGTACAACATCCTAAAAGCTGAGGAAAATTGATATTGACAAGGTTCGAGCTAATCCCTTTCCATTTATTCATATCTTTCCTGATATCCATTCATTGATATTTACAGGTCCTATGAATCGCGGTAGATGCCCCTTCGTTTATAGGTAATAATCAATTGGATCAAGAACTACAGTTGGAATCAATAGATGAACTCATACAAAGTTGCTATTCAAAATTCAATTCCAAGTTACCACTAGTTAAAGTTTTATTGACTTACAATGTATAAACTCCATTTTCATCTCGCAGAATGAAGGCCAGACTGTTCATGACATTCTGCAATAAACTGTGAAATTTATATTTTTTATTATTACCATTATAATTTTTTTCCTCAAATTATTTTTTACTTTATAAGTCGGTTATCAATTTTATCAAATATTTAAACATTAGATAATTATGAGAGATAGTTGACAGTGGATGATGAACGATTAGGCGTTTGATTTTCGAGCGAACAGCCCTGAAGAAGGCTAGAAACTCTAGCCGAAACGTTGGCACATTACAAATAGGTTAATCGAACTTATTTGTGTTTTTCATTGACCGCACCCCCAACCATCTTCTCCTCGTTAAACATTAGATGTTTTGTTTGTAACTTTTTTTAATTTAACCAAATACGATTTGGAAACAAACAGTTTGAATGAGGAAAAAAATCTTAAATTCTTCAATTACTATAATTATTATTATATTGTTTATTTTTTTTATAAATAATATTTTCATTATGTAAGTCAGTTATATATTTTCATAAATTCTATAAGTAATAGTTGTTTTGTTTCCAAATTGTCTGTACTTCAATTACAATTAATATTTTGTTTAATTTATTTTTATTGTTTAAAAATATTCAATAATTATAATGTCAATATCGTCTCTTGCAAGACACTAACCCACCACATTATTAATTGTTAGAAGAATATTGAATTGTTATATTAACGACGTAAGGCCCACAAGGTCGATTTGGTAATAAGGAAATTTAAAAACACGTTTCGATCAAACTGCAGTTGAGTTCGAATTGTTGCAAATTTGATTCCCTTTAGAAAATTCCTGAATTTATTTTTTTCATTACTACACTTTTCAAAACAAATAAACGAGAATGTTTCGTACATTTTTGCGAATAGTTCAAAACGCACCAAGAAATTCTCTTAGATCAACACTGAGCCAGATTCAGCGCTATAATACAATAATAAAACCAAATATTGATAATATTATATAATACTGAATTTTTTTTGCAGCAATAGATAGGTTTTTGATTTTTTAATACATTCGTTAGTTTTTACTTGAAGTAATGGACCTTTATTGTAGGCATTCTTAAGCTGAAGAAATTTTGACTAATATTAAAATTAAAATAGCTAATTGCTTTAATTATTGTGTATGAGCTACTTTTACGACTTTTGGACCATTATATTCCTAATAAACGTTCAAAAAATTGTCAAAGCAAAATATATATAGCATTGTGAAAGTTATGTTTGTTATCAATGCTTCAAAAACCAAAAATATAATTTTACCTTACCATATGTTTTAGATGTGGTGAAACCGAGACCGTTTTCTTCCATCACATACAAATCTTTGACAAATTTATGATATGTGATTCCAGTTTTGCAGCACAAAAATGTAGAATATCCTTCATTCCATTTGGAGTACACAATGTTTCAACTTCAAATTTTTATGGTGCCAAAAGAATAAGATATACTAAATGTATAATAAGATATACAAGTCTGACTCTTCTAGGTCAATTTGAATTTGAGATACAAGACAAAAAATTTGTAATAGTTCAAATATATTTGAGCTTATTATTTGATTCCCTTCCAATCTAATTAATGTTCAATTTATTGGTTAAATTAGAACAGTCCTTTCAGTGGTACTAAAATATTTATCAATATATCCTTTCAGTTTGTTTTTTTATTATTATTTTTTATTTAATTTTTTTTAATAATTATTATTTTATTTTCACTTTGGATGTATTTTTTTAAATGAATAAAATAAAATTTAGAAAGAAATAATAAATCTTTCTAGCTGATCAAGGCAATTGTTTATAGAAATTCATTCTCTTAGCCAACTGAGAAATATTTCAATTATTTCTTCTTTGTATGTGTCTGAATTAGTAATTGAGCAAATATGGGACGTTTTAATTGAAATTACGAAACATTTCCACAAAATTGAAAAAAATAACGAATAAAAATTAGGTTTATATTTTGATTAAGCGCCTCAATAAACTCTCACATATAAATTTTTCTCACTTTCTAACCTGAGTGAGTTCGTATTTTGAATAAATTCAAATATTTTGGTACGCTAAAAATATTCGTAAGTTTTCTCTCATTCCTGTGATAACAATAAAGTATATATTTGCTTGATTTAAAAGAAGCCTAATTTATAATATATGTAAATTTATAATATATTTAATATTTAAATTATACTTATAATTTAACTTATACTTATAATATTTAAATTTATAATAACACCAACTATATTGATCCAATTTACTCTAGGGCACTATCAAGGAGGCAACCTAAAATTATTTTTACATGATTACCATACTACTTACTCACATTATTTTTGAACATAACTTATTGTATTATTAACTAAAAATGTCAATTTGGTGAATGACAAAAATCTTCCTTGTTTAAGTATAATAATTTATTTCATATACATCAACAATAACATTTCGGAAATATCCCCCATCTTCAGGTTGCTATAAAACCAAATTCAACAAAACTTATAACATGTGCTTATAACATTACTAATATATCATATATACATCAAAAATATTCATAAGCTATCATACTAAAAACTTTTTATAATATCAACAGATATGCATTTTTAAGGAGAATAATTACCTTCCTGAAGGTTATCTTTCATATAGACTATAAAAAAATTATCTCCTACCTCTATTACCACAAAGATGAACTAACTGAAATTAACAATTCTTCAAAAACTATTTTTTTTTTTATAAAACTATTTTTTATAGTAGAAGATTATTAATTTAAAAATGTCTTTCGTTTTCAGGCTAATTGCCGATGTCACATAATCTACAAAAACAAATACAAGTTAATATCATAAAAGATTCATTTAATTATATTTAACTGGTGAGAGTATATTGGATAGAGAATATATTGTAGTTAATATTATTTTTAATGTAAGCAACTTTCAAACAAATAAATAATAAATTAGTAAACTAATTTACATTTATAATATTCAAATAATTAGGAATACATTATATTATATCTCAAATTAAAAATGACCTAGAAGAGTCCTGTTTGATATTCTTTAATGGCTTCTTGATCTTATAAAAAGTTAAAGTTGATATGTTGGGTATCCAAGCTGCTAAGAAAGATTTTCTTATTAAATAAATCAAATTTTAAAAAGTGTCTTTTTTTGGTAGATTTATGCTGTTAAAACATTTCGCATTTTAGGTATTGAAATCTTTTAAATTCTTGCGGTTATGTTTTGTTATCACGCTAGATTAAATCTTAGAGCCACTCGGCGACAGTCGCGTTTCTACAACAGAATCATTCCGCTAATTCTGAGCCAAATCAAACTAATGTAGTATAAAGTATCAAGGAATAAATTAACACTAATCTTGTGGAACAAATTTAAGACACCTGCTTGGGTAAATTTGAGATTGTTTATGGTACTAACTTGATACAGCTACTGAAATAAATATGGGACCAAATGTAGTTTAAAAATTCTAGGCGGGTTTTACGAGCTTAGAAAATGTAATAAAACTATTTGCTTCAGCATTCAATGGAGGAACAGCAGGTTTTCTTTACAACTAGTGTAATCTATTAATTATAATATAATATATAAAAATAAATATTTGTTTATGCTTTATGTCATACAATTTTCCCTAAATATTGAGAATTTGCCCGAGAAGTTTATAGGCTATTCTAATTTCTCAGGTAAAAAAAGTTATTAACAAAATTAAACACTTTAAACATAATTTTTTAATTTCTTGAAACTGGTATTTATTTATTACATAAATCAAATTGTATCCTTGTTTGGTCTCAAGATTTTTTATTATATCAATAGTCCAACGTTTCGGCTAATTCGGCCATCCTCAAGGACAATCTAAATATTTAACAGCATATTATATATTCATTTGTAACAACAATATTATTACTAATAATATAACATACCTTCAAATATAAATTCTCACCTCACATCAAGTTCGAGTCCCCGGCCCTATCCGGGATTTTTTCAAGCTTATAACTATACAATACTCACTCACAACACGGGCATTTGTGAGTCCCGTCAGCCAATGAGTGGCACTCACAAAAATAGGCGTGGGAGTGACGGACTTACCCTATGAAAACCACGTCGAGAAACACGCAATGTATTCCCTAAGTCCATCGAGCGAGGCCTTGGGCCTCCACGGTGTGTTGCGCCAATAAAAAAAAAAAAAGTGCGAAAATATAATTTTAGAACCTAAATGTTCAAGCTTCTTCAAAAGCAAACTTTAATATAAACAAATAAGGATTCTGGTCACTATTTAATGCATAGAATAAAAATTGAAATAAAAACAATTCTTTTTTTTTGGAATTTGTTATTAATGCATTATTTTAAGTTATTTATCTGATTTAGTTTTTTTATAAAACTTGCTCTCATCTGAGATAAAGAGGTATGTTACATATAAATGTATATAGGTATATATTTTAATTATATTATAGTGTATGTGATGGTTTATAATATTTATTATAGTTCAGGTCAAATTACACATTCAACAAAGCAATTTGTTTGTTATTTTTCTTTTTTTCAAAAACTTTTCAGTTATAAGTTGTCCAAGATTATGTGAAAAAAAGATACATTTATTCCTAAAATTATAACTAATAATAACGGGCCTATGAAAATACTCTAAACGGTTTATAATAATGGCTTATAGTAAAAAAAAAAAAAAAATCAGTAATCGATTTTATTATAGTTCCATATATTTCTGACTGTACATGGCCAAAAATATTTTGGTTTTTGGCTAGTGATTTAAAAGTAAGTGTAGTGTTGAAAAAAAAAAGTTCTACAATTTGAACTTATCTTGGGCTATATAAGTTCACTAGTTTTCTATTATTGGAAAGGGTTAAGACAGAATTTTTAGTTTGTTGCAGACTGAGTCAACCAATGGGTCGGAAGACGTGGTTTGTACTTGAATAAAAGGTTTTTTTTTTTTTTTAATATTTATTTATTGCTATTTACAAATGTTCATTATAATACATTTAGTAAATCTGATCTAAGTTAAATTGGAGTGTTACAGGCGTGTAGAGAAACTACCCATTGGTAGCACTCTAATGACATTTTACATTAGCTGGTCTCGTGGCCATCTTCTTTTCAGGCGCCTAGGAGGATTGTCAGGAATGGAAGAGGATGCAAGATTAGAAACTAGGGGGTTTGAGTGGTTAGAGAGTTTATAATGGAAGGAGTGATATCTGGTTCGGGCTAGATCGGTTACATAGGGAACATTAAGGTCTTTATGTATGATTTTATTTGTGACAAAGTAAGGAGCATTGAGGATTTTACGAAGGATTTTAGATTGTAAAGATTGAATACGAGAGGAATTCGAAGGTTTAGGAATAAAAGCTAAAACGATTTTCTTCAATTTTATTTTTAACAATATTCCTCAGAGGATCAGTATTTTCAAAATATTTGGCTCAAAGGTTGAGGCATGAGCTGAAATTTTGCCTAAAAAAAAAAAATTAAATTTGCGATTTGGAGTGCTTTAGGGATGTACCGCGAAGGCTTAGGTACTCAGTGAGTACCATAATTAGCCAAAATAGCCTATTAACCAAATAGAAATAATTGTTCACTTATTTTATTTTTGTTATTTTTTATGAAATATCAATTTTATCAACAAAGTGCCATTACATTTTAAGTTAGTGCTAAGGAGCCCTAAGGAGGGACTTCTGGCAAACTGTGAAAAAAAGCTGCCTCTGTTAAAACATAATATTTATAAATATTTGGCTCAAAAGTAGATCCAAAACTCAAACTTTCCTCATTTCAAAAAAAAAAGTTATGTTTTAGTTATTAAATAACGTATAATTATTTTTTCTTTATCCCACATATGTACTTTTCAAATGACAAGCGAAAAAAAAAAAAATGGAACAATTTCGTTTTATTTTTGGAAATATAGCAAACAAATTGAATATTTACTCATTTCCAGGTTAAAAATTATCGCTCCAAAAAATATAGGGAACGATAATAAACCTGGAGATTGGATTTTTCACAAGAGGTTGCTTTTTGACAACGTTTGCCTGAAGTTTCAGCTGGGCTCCTTTGTTTCAACATAAAACGTAATGGTATTTTTTTTTTGTAGAAAATCATCAGCTGACCAACTTTGGACCTTTCTTGAAATAGTAAGCAAGCAATTATTTTTGTTTAGCTTATGATTTATTTTGACTTATTGTTAATCCACAGTTGCACTCAGTGAGTACATAAGTTTCCGAGATAAATTCCTAAAGCACTTCAAAACCTAAATTCAATTTTTAAAGGTTTTAGATTTTAGATTTTGAGACAAATATTTGAAAAATAATGATCCTCAAAGAAAAATAATCAAGTTGAAGCCAATCTATATGGATTTATTTCAATCACAGTGTCTTTCGACCACTTGATTGACTCGATTTGCAACAAAATAAAAATTAACCAGATTGGTTGTAGGGAAGATTCTATCTCTACCCTTTCCACGGTGCAAGATTTATTTTTAAAAGTTCAAAAAAAAGTTATAACGTTAATTTATATTTTAAGGTTTGGCATTTAATTAAAATAAAACTCTTTGAAAAAAAAATAAAATGAATAGTTTAGGGTAAAGGAATATTTTTTGTTTTTATATTAACATTTTCTTACAAACGTTCCTTCGATTATCTATTTAATTCCGTTGTGCGTTTATTTTTCTAACTCTGTGACCCCATAATGTTTACCATTATTATAAAAATGTATAAAAATATTAAATAACAACTGATTAATTTTTTTGAGCTGCTCATTGAATTTTTTTTATCATTTTGCTAATCTGTAATATTCCTTCCCTAAGCTCTCCAAATAAAATAATTTCGTTGAAAATTTTATTTTACGAAAATAAAAATAATTTTTTAATTGAAAGATTTTTGAAATAATTATTATTTTCAGTCCCTTCGCTAGCTATTTTTATATTATAGCCGGATGTAATTGGATCCTACGTACTGAAATTTCATCAATTGATATTACACCGAAATTTTTGGAGAGTGCCAGAATTCCAGGTTCCAGGAGCGTAAATTAAACATTATATATAACCTCCACTCATGTTATTGTAGCGCAATGATGTAATATGAAATTACCAAACAATTGTTTTTCTTTGATTTTTTTTCTACATCAAACCCCATACCAACCTCTCCCTCCACCCCCCCAAAAGCCTCTATCCAACTAAATTGAATCGCCTCCTCTAGTAGAGACATATATATGTATTTGTACAGTTAATAATTTTTTCTTGATAATTGAAATTAAAACAAGTCTTCAGAATATTGTTAAATTTACTTAGGAGCTATTTTTTTTTAAACAGTTTTTGATTGAAAACGGTTGAACCCAAATAAAAAATCTAATGATGCACCCTGGAAACCTTACAGACTTGACTTATCGGATTGTAAGGATTATATTTCCACCTTGTATCGAATAAAAGGGGAACAATAGAACATCCAGTTTATTCAGGGGAAAATGTGTCAAGTAAAAACTGATATGTTAAGTCATATCATTTTTTACTTGACACATTTGGCATGGCATTAATACTGAGCTGATTTTTGATTTTCACAAAAAAAAAAATTTAATCCTCTTTGAAGTTAAACTTCGTTGTATGCCAAAAAATTTTCACAGTGCGATGAAAATTAGGAATACATAGAAAAAAAAATTAAAGAATGTGAGAATTTTTACTGTGAATAAAAAAAAAATAAAAATGCATAAACTAAACAGTTTTCATATAATCAGCATAAAAACAACTAATAAAACCTGAAAGAGGGGATTCTCATGGTCACACAATTTTTAATTTAATCTATAATGTTTAAAATTGATTAAATTGTCTTTTCTTATTACTAGATTCACAGATTGGGCGAATATCGTTCTATTAATCAATTTTTTTTTAATGACTCAATTATTTGGGCATAAAAATATTCATAACCATTATTCCTTCTTTAAAAATTGTTTTTTATTTATACTAGACCATCTTTAACGTCTGTGGCCTGAACGAACGAACCGTTTACGAAATATAGGTTTACAAAAAAAAAAAAAAATACAGTACGAAAGTAGTTGATTAAATTTGATGAAATTGATATGAGTCAATTTAGGTACCTACCCACACTATGCCTGAGAATTTTATTGATACCGCTTCAGTGAATGGTAATAGGAGTTAAGCTTGAAGACAAACTTAACTGCAGACAGACAGAGAACCAAATTTCTTCCAAAAAAGCTTAATCAATTCGTTCTTTCTCAATTTAATAAACATAATACATTCCGATATTAATAAAACTAAGTAATTATGTTTTTTTAAATTGTTCTTATATAAGTCGAATGTTGTACAAATCAGAAATTTTAGATTTTTGGCAACAAAACACCTATTATTTTTCCATACCCGGAACCATACTTATAACCACTTTAGGCATGTTATAATAAATTACTTTAATTAATTAAACAATAACATGAAGTTTTAGAAGGAAAGATTATAAAATAAGAAGTTGCTCAGAAAAACCTCCAAGACCTCCTATAAATTTAACATTTAACATGAATTTAATTATGGCTGCTCACAATCCCATACTTATATCATTTAACATGGTGAAATATTTTACATTTAACACATCATGAATACCCCTAATACTCTATCCCAAAGACTCGGTGGCTGAACAGGGTGGTTGAATCTCTGCTTGGAAGGTGAAAGGACCAGAAACCAACACAAATCCTGTGCCTCAGAAAATTGACAGAAGTATCCAAAAGGCGGAGGGCTGGTGGGGAATCTAGAATCAAAAAACATGGAGTAGACTATCTAGGAGTCCTCATCAGCTTGTATGTTTAATAGTTTATGACTTTGAACTGTCCATGTAACGAGGTCTTTATAAACCAGCGACACTCTTATACATAGAAACGCTACCTCATTGAAAGGCGATTAAAAAATAAATTAAAAAAAAATATTTTTATTAGGCCTCCAATATATATTTATTTTATTTTATTTATTTATTTAATGATATTTACAACTGTATAAAAAAAAATACAACAAGTAAATTTGATCATAATGACATAATGATATGATACAGGATGTAGAGAAACTACCCAGTAGTAGAACTCTAAAAACAGTTTACAATATAAGGTCACGAGGCCATCTTCTTTTTCAATATATATAAAATCATTAGACTTATCTATACACATGTACACATATATACCCAATGCATTTATAAAGAGATTTAAACGTAATGAAATGCATATTATAAAATAAATCCTTCAGTAAATATTTAAATATTTTAGCATTGCATAAGCATAATATTATAAAAGATACGGACTATTTCAGAGAATATTTAAACAAAAGGCTGTTGAAAGAAATGGCTATTTATTCTAAGGTATTGCCATACAAACTGTCAAACAGATTGTTGAAGGCAGTTCTATTTACTTACAGACCAGTTCGCTTTGTATAGTGTTTCCGCTTTGAGTCAGACATCCCTCAACTCCTTTTAAATTAACCTTGTTTATTTTAGCCTTCCTACAATATTTTCAAGTTCCTTGTTAGTGAACGGTGGTGCGAATGATTTAGGTGCGATATACTCAGATCACATAAATTATTTTCTACCATTACGGTTGCAAAATAAATTTATTTTTGCATGATTTATTTTACAGTGAATCATAATTAACAATATTATTATATATGTAATAAGTAACTAGTTAATTTTTTGACAAATTTGTATAATTATGCTATGTATCTATGGAGATTTACTTGGGATGCCAGGATAATCGCTGAAGGCAATTATCCAAAAATAAGTTAATTAATTGATTATAAATTGAGTCCTAAAAAAACTATTATTATAATTGGATTCCTTTCCAAAGCTGTTTGTGTGTTTACCAATTAAATACCTTTCTATTTATAAAATGTAGTTACCATTAATTATATAGTATAATAAAATGTGGTATATTGGGTTATATAATAGTATATAAACTACATAAAAAAACTAAGTATTTATTTTGAATTTGTTATTATGATTCAAATGATTCAGATAAAGGTTGCCATAAAATATAGATTATAACATGATTACTTATTAGTTAATTTATACTTATAACTGCTGATACCGTGGGATGTAGTGTCGTAGGTGTCTTCAGTTTCATAAGGGATGTCCAGGTCTCGTGGCCCTTCTCACGACTTCGTCTGGTCAAAGTGCATCTTCTATGTCTGCCTCCTGACTGTGGTCCTCACCCGTCTAAGCCTTCCTGTTGAGTCCGTCTGGCTCTTCTAAATTTCCTCTGTATTTTTCTCCCACTTCCCTTTTGGGGCGTTACCTTATTTTTAAATCTCCTCTCTGATTGGGCGTCCCCCTCCTCAGGGCCGAGAATGTGTAAAAAAGTTTGACATGTCCAGGAAGGGCCTGCAGCTGCTTAATTTGATTCCGATCCCTCGCCAAACCTGTCATTTTTGTTAGAACACTTAAAGGTTAGCCAATCTAATTTTCTCAGGGGCCTCTGGTAATGTGACAAACTTAATACAGATGTTTTCATATCCGGGGACGCTAAAAGCTTCGCAGAAGGATACCCTGACCAGGTATAGGGGCAGATGACGAAACACCTTAATAATACCCAGGCTTGTCAAAAGACCGATACATAGCAATTAGCATGTCTCCAGAGAGCTTTAAACTAAGGTAGATTTATCCTTTGAGGAATATGATCAATATAATGACTATAATCGACCAGATTTCAAGGGTGTTGAAGTATAAATGGCGTTCATATATCTCCGAAATATTTGTTATTAAAAATAATTGTTAGTTAAAGTTCACAAAACTATTAAAACTTAATTTTTTACGTCAGAAACCTACTGACTGCTCTAAAGTATCTTTTAATAACGTCGCTCTTAATCCTGACGAACAGATCCGCTACCTTAGACTAGATCTGGACTAACAACTACTTAGGAATCCTCACATAAGACTGAAAAGACAGAAAACTACTGGTAGATTCCGACTATTACAGTACTTACTAAACAAACGGTCTAAACTTCCAATCCATAACAAAAGACTCAACTACATGACTCAAATTAGAACTATCTGGACATATGGAGTTGAGCTTTGGGCTCCACTAAACCTTCGAATTCCTCTCGCACCTAATCTTTAAAATTCAAAATCCATTGTAAAATTCTCAATGCTCCTTGATTTGTCACTAATAAAATCATACGTAAAGACCTTAATATTCCATATGTAACCAATCTAGCCCGAACCAGATACCACTCCATTATAAACTCCCTAACCACTCAAATCCATGAGTTTCTAATCTTGATTCCTCTTCCATTCCTGACAATCCTCCGAGGAACCTGAAAAGAAGATGGCCTCGAGACCTTCTATTGTAGATATGTTATTAGAGTGCTACAAATGGGTAGTTTCTCTACATATCTGTATCATACCATTATAATCTAATATCAAATTTACAAGATATATTTTTATGTCAATAAATACATTTAAAAAAATACAATTCTGTATAATCACCTGAAAGCTAAAGAAATTACTTACATCATAGGAATAAAAATACGAAAATCGGACATTATTAAAATATTAGTGGCCTTTGAGCGCATTATTTTGAATTCAAAAATTTTTCCTCGAAGATGAGATTTGTGGATCGCCGCTTACAAGCATAATAAAATTTATTAAGTTAATTTTTAAAAAAACTATTTCTTTGAGTAACAACATATGATTGTATGTGTAGGTAGTGAGTGTATAAGGAGTTACATTTTAATTGTTATTCATTAAAAATGAAAGTTAATAAGTTATTAGTTTTGTAATATGATAGCTAAATGAAAAGGTATTCGAATCACGCACGCAAATCTAGAACGCAAACTGATATTCTAACAAGATAAAAAGAATCCAGCTAATTTTCTGATTTAAATTCAATTCAATTCAAAGACATCGTTTTGTTTTTGTTTGTTTAGCCCCTTCCTGTCCATTTCTGACCTACTGAGAAGGAGGTAAACCTACAGTTTACCACCTTGGAGGAAGGATTACAATGGAGAGTTTATTCCGTGGGACCACCACACATCTAAAAGTCGTCCTAGGTGTCGCTGTGGTTGTGAGGTATTGGAAGTTGGCGCTGTAACTCCCTGGGCTACAAACGTCCCATCTGCAGGTAACCAACCTTTTCTAACCAGAGAGTGGAGAGGGGGGTAAAGTTTTCATTCCCTGTAGCCACCACGAAATAAAGCCAATCAACCCGTCAGCTCGGATAACGACGGGCGGCACTGCAGTTGCTAGATTGCTGAGGTGACATCTTAACTACTTTAGAGACCTATAGGCCTCACACTATTAGCGATCCATCAATGGCCATCTCTTCCGATCCTTTGTCCTCGGTCCTTGACCCGCCATTGGCCTCGATATCCGAAGGTCCTGGAGCAAACGGCTGCCAGGAAAAACACAAAGGGATTATAAAATAAGACAAACTAGAAAAGGAACCTAATAATATAAATCAGGAGACCTGGTTGGTATTATTATACTAGACAACAATAGCTACAACCGAGGAGGGGTTGTCCCACGCTGGTCGTCGAGATGAGTCCTAAATATAGGACTGCTGGAGACGTGTGTAGAATGCTGGCGTCCAAAGGGCGATCCGATTATATACCTGTGAACGTATCATGGCTTGTTCTTGCCAAGTGGATTGTTGAGAATGGTAGTTGAACTTTAGATACAATGAACGTTTTCATTGCTATCAAACAATGTTGCAGAAGAAATGGAACTTGGATTGCTGTGTAGGCAGTTAGTTTTAATATTGATAGAGTCGTTTATACACATGTTTGACTTTCAATCTAGCTTGCACACAAATAGTATGGCTTTTACTACTCTTTTTATTTTAAATTACTATTCATTGTTCATGAATAAAAGATATGTTTTATATATAAAATATATTATAGGAAGTATAGCAATCGTTATTTTGAATTTGTGTTTCCGATGGAAATAGACATTTTGAGGTGCCATGAGACCAAATAACTAAGTCTTGATACATGATCTGAGTGTGTAAATAGTCTAGCTCAAAAATGATAAGTATTATGAAACTGAAATTACGTAATTTAGATCTGGATTATTTAATTATCGTAATTTATCTCAGGGATATAACAGCATTTTTTAAAATTTAATTTACTTAACGGAAGTGCCACTTTACATTGGATGTTTTAGGATTAAGTATTTTAACTAAAAATATGAATTAAGGATCTCAAAACAATAAAAAAAGTGAAATAGAAGTGTTTTTTTAAAGTGGCTATTTAAATATTTAAAATAAATAGAAGTGTCTATTTAAAGTGAAATAGAATTATAGAAATAGAATATAAAGCACGAAACATGGTCGTTGATGACCTCAGGGTTTTACACCCTAAAGCCCCAGGGAACAACAACAACAACAACAATAAAATAAGTTCCTCATAAACGTATATAATTTGTTTAGGAGATATTTACGAATTAGGATTTTCGTTGTTATAAATTATTTAAGTTATATTAAAAAAATTGGAATACGTTTTGCTTTATTAATAAATTTTATTTTAAATGTTCTTCAAAATGATTACCTACTGCCTAATAGATGGGATAATGCAAAGCGTTAACAGATATACCTTGCCAGGGATCTTTTTTGCATGTTTTGTGATCATTAATTCATATTTTCAGTTAGGATACTTAACCCTGAAACACCCTGAATAGATGATTCTCCATATTTTTTTAAATTTTCTCAAAAACAACTGATATGTAATGTCAGCTTGGCCCTATCGTCATTGAAATATATATTTTTAAAATAATTTATTTATTGTTATTTACAACTGTATAAAAATATATACATCAAGTAAATTTGTTTTAAGTGATATAATGACATAATATAAACATGTGGAGAATCTATCCATTGATATAACTCCAAGAAATAATTTATTTATTTATTTAAGTGTTTCGACAACCATTTACACTGAATTTACAAAGTTAGTAGATTACAATTGACACATTCACAAAGTTACAAAGTGAGAAAGTTACATATAATTACAAAGTAAGAAAATTACAAATTAGCAATTTCAATTACAATTAAAATTTACATTTTACAAAGTTGCAATTAGAATTGACGTAGTTAGAAAATTACTATATTAAATTATGCATCCACTTATCCATGCTGGACAGGTAGACTATATGTGAACATAAATATTAATGATCTTTAGAAAGTGTTTGAAAGAAAAAGTTTTGTTATTGTTGTGGGACCTTCTCTCAACATCTCCTGTAAATCTGAAGTGATAATATACCTAACGGTTAGATCGTTTCCGCAGAAGCGACATATCAGTGCATTTTATTTTTTCATGAGATGACCGTGGGTTAGTCGAGTATGGCCTATCCGAAGGCGGGTTAATACTACATCTTCTCTCCGAAGAAGATTCAAGTTTCTGGTTGGACGTTTCACTGTCTGTTGCACCATTCTTAACATGCTGTTTATTTCAGTTATACGCCGAATATGCAATAAATATTTTTTTAAAGTACATTTACTTTTGTTTATTTGAAATAATTAATAATTGTGCTTTTAATAATAAATGCCTAATTTTCATTTAATAATAATAATAAAGGCCTAACGAACCCGAAGGTTCGATGCCGATACTACCAATCGCTCTCCCCTCCCAAACCAATTCTACTAATCAGTTTTAACGCAATCCTCCCATCTACGTTTCAGTCTATCTCTCAGACGTTTACCTATCGGTTCAGTGTTTATTAAAATTTTAGGGATCCGCTCGTTACTAAGCCCTACAACCTTATACGCCGCAATGCAATATAATACCTGAATTATATATATTTATCGGGTTTGCATTGTTAATAATAATAAAAAAATATAGACAATGAGAAAGTGTTATAACCAACTAAAGGATAAAAATGAAGATATAGACATTGAATGTTGATGAATTTTTGAGCATGAAACTTTTTTGTATACAAATTCTGTGTATGTGCGTACCGCACCAGAATTATAATATTTTTAATATAGCATCTTTTGTTACATACATGTATGTAGAGTTATTTAATTACATTCTCCTTAAAAAAGCATAACTGTTGATAATATAAAAAGTTTTTTTTTATTTATTAAATGACAACAATATGATTCGATACTAGCACTAATGACAAAATAAGGAGATAATTATACTTTATATTTAAAATATTTTTTATCAACAACCTAAAGATGGGAGATATTCCCGAAACGTTGTTGTTGATGTATATGAAATAAATTATTACACTTAAACAAGGAAGATTTGTGTGTTCACCAAATACATATTTAGTTATTTTTAATTTTCCTGCTCACGCGACAGCACGTTTTCATTCTTTCTTGACCTGCATTAGACGAGCATTTCTATATATGATTTATATAATGAGAATTTATTTATATATTTTAATTTATTATGATTCCTGTTCACTTGTCTGATTATTTTTTCCGTTGTCTAGAGAAGGGAGAGAAATAAGGCAACACGTGTTTTCTTGTAAACGATCCCTGTTTGTATATTGTAAATCATATTTACGTTTGTATTCTTTCAGAATATAAATATTTCCGTTTATATTTGGATACGGGATATAAAACCTATTTAGCCAAATCGATCGGGAGTGATGGTAAGGTTGGCCCGATCTGGCGCTGTTTGTTGTTCCTTTAGTAAACCAGGTTAAGTCTCTTTGAGGTAGAGGGTGGAGGATTCAGTGATAGAAGAGTAGTATTTGTTATCACGTTATTTATATA